>NC_056745.1:557431104-557591104 GCF_019279795.1 Protopterus annectens
CATGGTTATTAAACTCTTATATTAGGTCACAACTTGTCAGAGGATGAACAAATAGCTCTTCGGGAACTGAGGAATAACCACAACATAGTTATTATTCCAGCCGACAAGGGAGGAGCAGTCATTGTTATGGACATGGACTACTATTTATCTGAGGCATACAGACAACTTAAGAATGGCAAACATTATATGCCAATGCCTCTTGATCCGACTGACCGTTTTAAGAAGGAAATTGATTCCTTCTTGGAATTGGCTGTTGAGGAAGGGATTATCAGTATATCAGTTTCACATCTTAAAGTGGAAGATCCTCAGAGACAGATGCTTTATTTGCTACCAAAAATTCATAAAAATTTGTGGAAACCATCTGGTTGGCCAATACTATCTGGCATGGGCTCACTTACAGAACCCCTACCAAGTACTTACAGCCACTTCTGAAAATGGTTAGGTCTAGGATCAAAGACACGACTGAATTCCTCAGAATTCTAAGTGACACGCAATTGGAACCAGGATGGATAATGTGTACATTGGATGTTATGGCCCTATATACAAACATTCCACACTGGGCTGGGCTTGAAGCTCTTGAATATTGGCTCTAAAAAGCAAACCTTTATCCTCCTGGTTTCAACACACTGTTAGTCTGTATGGCAGAACATGTCCTTACAAAAAACATCTTCTATTTTTAGAAGGAATGTTGTTGGCAGGTGCGACGTACGGCTATGGGGGCATCTTTTGCCCCCATTTATGCAGATCTCTTTATGGGTTACTTGGAGGAATTCCTTATATATGATGAGTTACATAACATTTTTTTGGTTGAGATGAATATTTGGCGGCGATACCTGGATGGCAGGCGGATACAGAATAACTTTTGGAGTTTGTTCAATACCCCAACGATAACAAGTGGGGTATTGAATTTATACTTAATATGCACCACCAACAAATTCATTTTCTAGATGTTGAGACGCAGGTATTTTTAAAATATCCACAATATAACAGTCTTCTTGAAGCTACGAGCTTACATCCTGATCACATCATTAGGAATATTCCCAAGTTCCAATTCCTTCGTATTAAAAGGATTTGCTCCTCCCAGAATGACTATGAACATCACAAAAATAACCTAATATATAGGTTTAAGGTGAGAGGCTACAAACCTGGACATATTATAACAGCCAGCAACTGGGCCACGGGGCAGGATAGGGCAGAATTATTGAAATATCATGTAAAAACATCACCATCAGAAAATGTTCTTAGATTTACAACTACATATGGTAGGAACATTCATGCCATTAGAAATGCAATTAACAAAAATTGGAACCTTCTCATGGCAAATGAGGAACTATCTAATCTTCTTCCAGATGAATGTAAGTTCTCATATCGCAGAGGTAGAGCGTTAGGATCTCATCTTAACCACTATAAATCCAGGACAGAAAGGGACCCTATGCAGGATCAACTAACTATCACAGGAGATAAATTGAATGGATCATTCTCCTGTGGGCATTGCTGCTTTTGTAAACACATGTTAAAATCTAAGGAGTTTACCAGTAAAAATACCAAGTTTGTATACAGGATCAAACATTTTGCAAATTGCAGTACAGACTGGGTGGTCTATTTAGCTACCTGTTCCTGCTCCTCATTTTAGGTTGGGCAGACTTCCAGGCCATTTAGAATTAGGATGTTGGAGCATTTAGGTGACATCAGAAATAAGCACATGACCAATGCAGTTTATAGACATGTATGTACTCACAAATCAGCGGTATTCCACTTTTGTATCATTGATAAGATTTGGGGTGATAGATCCTTAAAATTGGGTTGGCACAGTTTATTAAATGAAAAAGAAAAACTGTGGATAGTTAAGTTGGGGGCTCTATTTTCCCCGGGTCTTAATGACCATTTATAACATTTCAAAATGCATTACCCAAGAAATTCTTTTAGGATTTTTTTCATGATCTATAGGGATGCATATTATTACTTTTTTACTGTGTCTTTAAATGCTTTATTGATTGATTGACAATTAATACTGGATATATAAATGCATGACTAACTACATGGTAATCACTGATGAAGGCAAATGTGCTGAAACCGGTCTGATTTTTTACACTCAGAATAAACCGAGTCATCATTCTTGGTACTGGCCTCTTTTTTGACATTATCAAGATGTTGGGTGAGCTGGAGGAGAAATTGCTCCTGAATGTACTCATAGCAGTATGGAGAGAAATGTATATCTCGGATGACTGGAGAATAGGTATTCTAGTGCCAGTGTCCAAGAACAAAGGCGACATTCACATCTGTGGGCAGTACAGACGTATCAAACTCCTGTCACAGTGTATGAAAGTTCTGAAAAGGGATTGATAAATAAATGCACAGAACAGTAGAAAGTAAGATGGTAGATGAACAGTTCAGATTCAGGTCAAGATGCAGCACAACTGACCTAATGTTTGCAGTGATATAGATTATAACAAAGAAGCTGTAGATGAGAAAAGAGTGAAAATGGGCATTTCTAGCCTTGGATCATAGGATCATAGGAGGTTACTAGGCTAATGGCCCTAGGACCCTTACAAGCCTAGCCAATAGATTATCCCCAAAAAAAGAAACCTCACTCAGCACCTGTCACCCCTGTCAATGAGGGACATAGGTGGAACCCCTGGGACAAATCTGAGTTTTTACATCCATTCATCAAGGTCATGCTTTAAGAGCATAATCTATTATAGTCAGCGAGGTACTCTGTTATAGATCAGCAAGGTACTCTGTTATGGAGAAAACATATGACAAGGTCCCAAGATAGTAGATTTATAGTTTCACAGGTTTATAGCTAAGTACTAGGCTAGCTGCTCTTGCAGGCCATTGTAACACTAGCCAGTTTCTTTTTTTTATGCTTGAAATAACCTAACCCATTTTGTTACAGATTGGCCTTACCTATCCCATGCATTTGGGCAGTCATGTGATAGTTTGAAGAATTAGTGCAGCCTATACACAAAAACCCTATGACACAAGTATGATTGGTGTTTGGACTCTCAGAATGGTTTCCTGCGAGAGTGGGTACAGCTGCGAGCCCAGTTCTGCTTCTGCTGGTGAGGGCTTACATTTGTAAATATATAGGAGGGCCTGGTCAGTGAAGCTGCTGCAATGAAGGTAATGTTGAAGTACAGCTTGAATAGGAACTTCAGTAAATGATAGCAGAATGTAAAACTGAAGGCACATGGAATGAAACTAAATTCAAACAAGACACTTACCTGTTATAGCAGCAAATGGAGAAAGTCAAAAGAAGCTGAAAATTGAGATAGAAAGGAAACTAGTTATACATGTTAACAGCCTCAAGTATCTGGGAGGAACGGTGGAGGAGAAAAAAAACTCTGAGTGAGGAGATCAAATCTAGAATCAGAGGGGTAGCAGCCAACTAGTACAGAATGTTTGGAAGTATGTGATTGAAGAATGGCAAAGAAGCTGAAACTTAATGTGTACAAAATAGTGATGCAGCCAGTATTTCTGTGTAAACCTGGACAGTGAAAGCAGAGCAAATGAGGAAGCTAGAGGTGATGCAGATGAAGAGCCTGAGATGGGAGTTAGGATTCACATTGTGGATCAGATGATAAAATGATGACAGCAGACCACAAGCCAAAGTATTTTCATTTTCAGGGAAGGTCAAAGAGCAGGTTAGTGTTAAGGCACGTGCAATAAAGCAGAAGGTGTTTGTTAAAGCAGATTTGAGAGAATAATGGTACAAAACAGGGCTGACAGTTATAGAACTGCTACAAGAAGAGGAGAAGAAAGGGAAAATATATCCTTTTAACATACAGATGGAACCTTTCTGCTGAAAGCAGGAGTTTGTTTGTGTACACGGGAATAATCAGGAAGGTAGATATAGAATGGGAAGTGAGAGTCTGAGAGCATATAAGGAAGGTGTGGATGGAAAGGGATCAGCTGATGTAAAGAAAAAGGAATGGTAAGTCAAAAATACAGGCATATGAGAAAGGAAAACAAAGTAATAAGAATTAATAAGCTCGGGGGAAGGAGAGAGAGAGATGGATATCAATACCGCATCTTAAGCACAGCACGCATTTCTGGAGACCATATATGAAAAGCATGTCAGGCTGCTGATTAGAGTTCAGAGGAAAGCCGCCAAAAGGTCTACAGTTTTCAGCGACAGGAATATATCCAGGGGATAGAAGAAGTAGGGCTTTTCTCACTTGAAACCAGGTGAGACTTGGAAGATGTGATGCTGGTGTGCAAGATGATGTCATCAAGATGAAAGGGTCATTCTGAACAAGAAGGGCAGAAGGGGCACAGGCTGAAGCTTGTAGGGACTAACTGATTCCTGGATCGCCAACAGTACTTTTCAACTTTCCAAAGGCTGTGGACCCATGGATTAGGCTACTAGAAAGAGTGGTTGAGAGTAAATACACAGAGAAATTCAATATGTCATGTGACAGAAAATGGTAAAGGGGAAGGAAGCAATGGAGGAGAGATAGAACACTGAGGCACTTAGAGGGCTGATTAGCTATATAGGTTTATCAGCCGGCTGGTGATCATAACCATTTTATGTGCTCAAGACATGGATACCAGCAAACTCACCTCAAGAGAACAAATTAGTGTTGTTCAGGCACATGTACAGGAGAGCAGAAAACATTCAGTAAAGAGGATTTGGGAGAAGACTGAATTTTTTTATTGTATAGGGAAATATTCAAGAAGACTGACCCGCTCATAGTTCCTTTTAACACATGTACATTTATCTTCTCCATGTATTAAAAATTAATGAAAAGTAAGATTTGAAACAAAAGTGTGGTGTGTTTTTCTGGCTTTAAAAGCTAGTAAAGCAGTAGGGGACTGGTTGGCCTCCACATATATTCACTGTGTAAGGGAAGCAATTTAATTCAAAATACTTTGTATACTTCAGCAGACAGACAGAAACAGTAGATGAAATGAAGCCATTTCATGTCCTGCTGCTGCTGCTGTGTGCTGGTCAGGTCAGTGAGGCTGCTTTTAGTGCAGTCAAAACCTTAACAATTGTTAAGCACTCCCTCTAAGTTTATAGGTTCATAGGTGTTTACTAGGCTAGCAACCACAAGGGGCTTTTTAAGCCTAGCCATGCATCTCAAAATCTCTGACAAGTTCTGAAAATATTATCATCTGAAAGGACACAATGGCTGGAGTGGATGCAGATTCCTTGGAACTTGACTATCGAACAGTTACACTCATGACTGACTCAGGGAGAGGACTAAGAGAGTGATATACAAAGACTTTGGCCCATTACTAAAAATAGCACTTTCTGAGGATAAGACTATGAGTGATGAATGTAGTGAAAATGATAGTCATTTAATTTGATGTTTCAAGAACTTGAAAATGACTTTTATAGATTGAAGTGGTTACAATGTCAAAGATTTCACTTGGAGGCCTGTTTGCATTTCAAAATTGTGTTGAGGGGTTTAAGCATATGCTTACATATGGGGACACCTTCCTGGATCTCTTAGCTAAATGGTAAGAGATAAATATAGAAATCAGTTTTAAATATATGAAGTTGTTAATAGTGTTTTTTGAACTACAAGAGTGGTGGTTGATTGAGAATGTGGAAAATAGACAAGCAGAGATTGGGAAAAGGTTCTCTGGCAATTTGTATACTACTAGACTTGACAATCTATATAGTACGTTGATGGTATATGATAATAAGTTACAACAAATAAAGATGAATAAGATTCAACGAGATTATATGGAATATAATTAAGAGATTATATGGAATATGTTTGTCTGGCCAAAGCTGAGACTTGTGTCAGTGGGAGAATACAATAAGAGTAATGGCCTTGAGCATATAGCCTCAGACGTAGGAGGGAGGACACAGTTAAATATTCAGATCTCCATTCAGAATATCAGCCCCTCTGAGGGAGGAATATGGTAAGCATTCATCCTGAATCTGATTCCCAAACTGAGATTCTTGATAATGAGCCACCAGTTTCCATTATGTTGGATAGGTCTGTTGATCTTTCACCCTTAGGAGCTAGACCTAAAAGAATGGTTCAGTTTTTCCAGCCCTACCAGTTCCCATAAGCCTGAAGCTCCCAAACCAGAGAGCAGTCTGTCAGCAGGGGATGAAAATGTAGGAAAATAGCCAAGTAGAGCATAATAATCAAGATAACTTAGTTATTAACCTCTCTAATGTTGAGTTGAATGATGTACATGTTAAAGTTTTAAAGAAAGGTCTTTCATTTGTGCCTGCAAACCCTCCTAAGGTCCATGAAGTATTAGTAGATCTAAAAATGTTTGGATGTCAGATTGCCCTGAAAAACATGTTTAAAAATAATTGGGGTATGAATAGTAATGCTACCTTAAAAACAACAAGTATTTTTATGCTGCCTCTGCATCCTGTAGTGGAGAATTTTATAAGGGTCTGTGAGGAAGAAATTATAGACATTATATATTCTAAAAACAGATGCGGTTTTTATAACCTGACCCTTGAAGAGAGAAGGGCATTGAATGATCTGATGAACATCAAAGAGATCGTTATAAGACCAGTGGATAAAGGTGAAGCTGTCATGCTGATGGATCGGCAGTATTATGTTAATAAAAAGCTGACTGTTGCAAGAACAAAAACATACAACAAAATAGATTTTCCAACAGCTAGGAGAGTGGTTTCTGATGTGAAAGAAACCCTTAAGGACATGCTGGATAGTCACCTTATTTGTGAAGAGGTATACAACTTTGTAACTGCAGATAGACCGGTCTTTGCAATTATAAAGGGTTTGGCTAAGATGCACAAGAATAGAACTAACCCACCTTTTAGACCAATAGTTTCAAGTCGGGGGTTGGTCACAGAATGTGTCTCGATATGGGTTGAACGCAAACTCAAGAGAGCTCCGGCTATTGCTCCAGCTGTACTTAAAGATTTAACTGAATTTTTGCAATCACTTTCTGAACATATGGAAAGGATGTCTCATGGACAAAGATTTATTTTTGTTCCTTTAGATGTAAACAGTTTGTTGACCGTAATTCCAAATGACTATGGAATATTAGCAATTAAGCAGTTATTATCTGGTAGGGATGGTTGGGATTGGAATTTGGTTATGCAGATATGTTTATTTTTGAAATTGATCTTAGAGAACAACATATTTCCTTTTTATGGATAATACTACTGGCAACATTGGGGAGTTGCCATGGGGACACCATGTGCTAATACATATGCCAACCTGGTGTTAGCAAAATGGGAAGATGATGTTATTTTTGGTCAAATGAATGGATGGAAAGCTTTTTATACCATTTTATAAAAGATTTGTAGATGATGTGTTCTTTCTATGGCTGGGCACTTTGGAAGAACTGGAAGCGTTTGTACAATATTTAGAAGAAAGTACAGATTTTTTGAGATTCACCCTATATGTGTCAGAAGAAGAGATGGAGTTCTTAGATGTAAAACTATATAAGAAAAAACTATATAGAACTGCAATTATACAAGAAAAGATGTTGGAGGAATATGCTCCTGAAGAGAGATAGTATGCATCCTCAGCATGTGTTCCCAAATTTATTTTATTTATTTATTTTTATTTTACATTTGTTAACCGGGCTAGTCTAACTGGATATATTTTCATTTTCAGTAGAGGCCCGGGGAGAAAAGCTCCGGCAGTTATACAACTTAGAAAATCATCCACAGGGATTAAATAAAAATAAAAATAAAAATTCCAAGTAAATAATATTTAAAATTAAAAAGTATGCCTTGTAGGTACTCTTTAGGCATATCAAATTAGGAACAACAGTTAGTAAGCCAAACAAGGAGTGAGCATGTAACAATCCATTTGGAGTATATGTAGTTGAAGTAAGAGTAGTAGAAATAAGAAGTAGCAGGAGGTGAAATTAGAAAAAGAAGAAGAGAGGAAGATTAGTCAGGATTGCTGCAGGGGCATAGCCAGTGAGAATTTAGGTGTCTTTTGAGGTTGTGTTTAAATAGAGGCAAGGAAGAAAGTAATGTTAGTTCATTTGGCAGTAGGTTCCAGATTTTTCCAACTGTGTTAGAAAAAAGAGAGTCTCCAGCCAGGTTGTTAGACTTGCATATGCAGGCAAGGAGTTTGTTGGAAGAGCGCAGGGAGTTAAGATTTTTGTACTGGAGGGCAACTGTGAAAGGGCAACTACTGAGGGTCTTCAGACAGCAGCTTCATTTAAATTTTCAAGCACAAGGCTATAAGGATTGAAAATTAAGAATTGTAAGTGCCCAACCTAATGATCTGAGAACGAACCATGGACGACCATGGTTTGGTATTACCGGTTAGAATGAAGGGAGAACAATATGGCTTGAACTAATGTTATGCCAACTTATCCGAGATTCACTTTGAAATATAATGATGATATAGGTTGGATCTGTGATGTAATTAGAGACAATTGGGAGATATTGTTATCAGACAGTGACTTAAGAAAAGAACCCACCTTCTCCTTTAAGAATAATTTGAACTTGAAGAGACTACTGTGTAGAGATGTTCATTCTCTTATTTTTCCTCCCAGAAGATTGGCACTTATCCCTGTAGCAACTGCAAAGCTTGCAATTCCATTAGTATGAGAAATCAGTTTGAACATCTGGTGACCAGGGAAGTATTTAAACCAAAGCTATATGCCATTTGTTGCAGTAAAAATCTAATATATATTGCTACTTGCAAATCGTGTGAATGCTTTTACATTGGTAAGACAAACTGAATGCTGAAGGAACAGATCCTTCAGCATTTGAGTGGCGTAAGACTCAAAGTTGGATACAATGCACTTTTCTAGCATATTAGAGTCAATCATGGGCATGTATTTGTCTTTATGGTGCTGCAGTTACAGACTGTGAACTTAAGGGGTGGAGATTTGTGTAATCTAACTGAAATGAATTAGACAAAATGGTTTGCTGAATTAAGGGTGGACTCCTTTCCTTGTATGAAGGATGTACTACCACTCAATCCTGTGCTAAAGGGGTGTAATCCCTTTTGTTGAATTCTACTGGCTGTTGCTGGTTTTTAATTGAGAAATGTTATTATGGCTATAGATCTGATGAAGGGCTTCAGCCTGAAAGTGTTAATCTTTTATTGTTGTTTATTTATTAAAGTTTTTATTTATCTTGCTGTGGTGGTCTGGTTTGGTTTCATTCTAGTTGTGATACCCTTGATAAGTGTAAGCAGGGGCTTGGGAGATTAAACATTTACAAGCAGCGGCCTGGGAGATGAACCATTTACAGTGTTATTAAGGTTGGGTTTTGCCCTATAGCAGCACTGAACCTGGATATAATTTTGCCATTTTTGAGACCAATCAGGGTCCTTCATGCACTACATACTTATTATCTCCTTCTAAAATCAAGCATATATAATGTAATGTGATGCAGTCCTCTAGAGATACTTGTGGCTTTAAAATCCTCTTCAGAAAAAAGTACAATCACCTTGCAACTCCTTCTTTCTGTGCACTAAAGTTAGAAATGTCCCATCTGCAAGCATTTTATATATATATATATATATATATATATGTATATATATGTATATATATATATATATATATATATATACATATATATATATATATATATATATATATATATATATATATATATATATACATAGAGAGAGACAAAGCATGACTCAGGTGCCAGCTTGACAAGTCAACTCTTTGAGTATGTGTTTGTTGCAGAAACAAGCTGTGGGTACTTTTCATCTTACCATACACCCACTAATGTCAGTGTATTCATACTAGACTTTTCAGGCTTCCTCCACAGCTCATTATTGAACTATCCTGGCCTATTAGTGCTGGGTGACCTTAGCATCTGGGTTGATAATGGAATTCTCTATATTATGGAGAGCTTTGGAATTGTTCAGGTTATTGTTGGAGAGATCAGTTTTAAACTATGTGCGTAGTACTTGATCTTCTAGCTAACAGCAATTAGTCTGGTCCTGGAGATGTAGCCAGTGTCTTGGATTGATAACCACCTTATTTACTCGGCATGGAGCTCCCCATGACTCATTCATCACCAGGCACTTAACTGGTTCACTGTAGATATTTATCAGCTGTATCAAATAGTGACCTAATTCTCTTTATTAGACCAGTTGTCTATGGGATACAGGGTTCATGAAATCAGGCCATTGACAGTGCTTTGGATCAGATAGTCTTGCTGCATGACTACCCTGTGTCAGCTGGATGACATGACATATGGTGAGCTAATGAGCAGCATGAGCTCAGTAGGTATGAGCAGATGCTGGAACACAGGTGGTGGTGAACTCTTACTGAAAAGAAGGGCGAGCTTCTCTGAATAGTATCTCATCTGTGTAATTCAGCAGGACTTGCAAACTGCAAGACCTTTTCCTTCTCTGTTTATCAGCTGACTATTCAATTCATTGCTGAAAAAATGTTCCAAAATTAGGCTAAATCTCTTTGTTCTGCTTCCACTAATTGATGAGATATTACAATATGGGATCCCCAGACTTGTACTGGACAGAGTTTAGATCTATGGATTACTGTGAGATTACAAGGTTGGGTTCTTCTTGTGTCATACAAATTACATATTGAACTTGGAAACTTTTAGATTTACTCAGTCCATTTTAATGGACTTTATGCTGATGATTTTCTAGATTATGCTGCCTACACTAAGTGCTGCCACTGTTTCCCCATTTTCTCTAAGATATAAATTTTGCCCCTGTCCTTAGTAAAATGTTTTTGGAACTGCATACTGTAGGAATTTATTGTTCATACACCTTTATTAAATTCACATTTTACACAGTGGCATGAGTACACACGCAGTTATTGAAGAGAAAGCAAACCATTTCTTTTTCTTTTTCATGCATTATACATGTATGGTTTCTTTCTTAATTCTTAATAATAGTTATTCAGTCTGACAATATGTAGATTGCTCAGATACTGCCTTCCCTGAAATTTCACTCTTGTTTCAATGGCTTCTAATTATTTCTATGTAGTTTGCCCCTTCCATTTTCTGGTAATCCAATATCAATGTTTTTGTCCTTTACAACTTTCAGTAAGTCTGTTACATTTGGTTCAGTTTTTGATCCCCATTTTCTAGTAATTGTTTTTTTTTTTTTTTTTGCAGCCAACAGCATCAAACTTAGTAGGGCTTTACTCTGTCTAGGCAATTAAGTGTCTATATCCCAGGTCATAATCATTTCCTTAGTTACAATAATTTTCTCCTTCAACATTTCTGACAAAGTGCTCAGTAGGGAATGTTTAAAATTAAAATTAAAAAACAACTCGCATTCTCATAAAATGTTTCTAAGCACTCTTCTGTTTCTCATTGCACCTTCAATATTTGCTTTCTACTTGTGGGAAAATACTCTGAAGTCTACTTACAGTATAAAAATACCTGTGCATATATGTCCATGAGAAATCCTAAGCCTTTTAGATTTTATTGCATACTTGGGGTCATGCAAATATCCTCCCATTGTTTCTTTGTATATTGCTTTTCTGCTCTAGCAATGTATTGACCTATTTTGAGCCTTTCCTTCTTTGGGAAGGTTACAGGGAGAGGGCTTTATATATTTTTTACATTACTTTTATGACCTCAGGGTAGAAAACTTAACCAGGAGCAATTTCATTGAGAAGGACAACTTTTCAAGCTGCTCCTTTCTTAAATGGGACATGATTCTGCAATTAGCATATATAAGAAAAGTGGGTGCAGAACGTAAAACACCCTAATGATTACAAGGAGAGTGCAGCCCCCTCCAAAACACCCAATGTTTTACCATATTGAAGTGATCAGCTTAAGTAAGATGTCCTACTTCACAAAATCCTCCTCATTTTAAAATACATCACAGTTTTGAGACAGCCTTCACTGCAGTATTGCATGGTCTCCTAGAGTTCAAAACTCATTGATGTTAGGTTGTGACACAATAAGTCATGGTATTCTATCAGAGCTACTCTGGATTTGTTTTTACATTTTGGAGGTTGTGATGGTTTTAGTTGATCTCTCAACATTGTTTGACACAGTAGATCATAGGTTCATAGGTAGGCACTAGGCTATTGGCCCTAGGGCCTATACAAGCCTAGCCAAAAAGGTAGATTAAATCATTATGCTGATTGCAAAACAGTCAATTTAGTGTATTTCTCCTTTTGTCAGAAATGTCATGCCTATTATATAGGCAAAACGAATAGACAGTTTAAAGACAGAGTGCTTGAACACATAAGGGACATTAAAAATAAAAAGGAGAACAATGCCTTAGCAACACACGTCCCACAAAATGACTCCACACATACCTACAAGTCCCCTACACTACAGGCCACAGATCTAATGTTATCCATTTCATTATTCATCACGAATGGGTTAAACAGACAAAAAATGAAAAAACGCACAGAAAAAGCTGAGCAGAAATGGACCCCCCCCACCCAACGCCAAGAAATTTCCAGGTCCAAACAGTGCCTCCTCCGCTAAACCCCCCCCCCTGAAGGCACGTCCCTCGAGAGACAAACAACAAACAATCAATTCCTACAGCAATATACACCTTCACCCACCCGCAACAAATATACAATAAACTGCAACTTCCAAATAGTTTTATACAAAGATTTCCATGAACTTCCACGCTGTCATGATGAAACATGTCACCATACCCACAATGCACCCTCCATTCTCCCCATAAGGGGTTCCCACCCAACCATCTCAATTTGTCAGGAGACTGCCTAACGACCATCCAATGATGCATTCATCCCGGAACAGCCATCCGACGAAGAGACCCCACCGCCATGAAAGCGCCCACCTGGTCCCATCACCCTCTGTATACCAAACTATGTTTCCAGCCCTGCAGGTTCAGTGCACCCATCTATTTATATATATATATATATATATCATGGTATTCTATCAGAGCTATTCTGGATTTGTTTTTACATTTTTGAGGCTGTGATGGTTCTGGTTGATCTCTCAACATTGTTTGACACAGTAGATCATGATATTCTATCAGAGCTACTCTGGGTTTGTTTTTACATTTTGGCTAAAGTCTAACAGCTTTGCATCTTAATTGAAAGGATAACTGCAGATGATTGTCAGTTTACTCATCTTTAAGATACATTTGAGTTGTGGATTTCCTGCATTTCACTAATAAAAAATGCAAAACCTGGAAACATTGGGGTAAAATGCAGAGTTTATTCCAAACAGGAAAAAAAATCACAAAGCATTCGGGATCAACCCTTCATCAGTGTACTGATGAAGGGTTGATCCCGAAAGCTTTGTGATTTTTTTCCTGTTTGGATAAACTCTGCATTTTACCTCAACGTTTCCAGGCTTTGGATCTTTTTACTACTGTTTTACTTCAACGTTTCCAGGTTTTGGATTTTTTTTACTGCTGTTTTACATTTTGTATCTTGCCTCATTTACTTACGTGCTGTTCTTGTTTCTTTGGATTTCCTGGATTTCCTCAGACATTCCCCTTTGTCAGTTATTTTAAATCAGGTGTATATTTCCCCTTGGAAAAACAGGGCCATTTCATCATTCTTAAACAGCAGTACCCTAATTCTTCTCTAAGGATAACATAGCATCTCTTGACACTTTGGAATTTGTATGGTGGACATCCTTAAATGGATGGTGTTAGCAGAAAAAAAGTCAAACCCAGCAAGGTACAGGCAATACTCATCAATCACAAGGCCATGAAATCCTCCCTAATTTCTTGTGTTCCCCTGGAATTTTTATGTGATAATAGATATGGGCTTGTAAGCAGAGTGTAAAATCTGTATTTCCTTACAGATGACTCATTATCACTGAACCACCAAGTGCCAACAATCTTGAAATCATGATATGTTCACCAAGGAATACAGACCATATAACATACCTCATTCATTTGGCAGGATTTACCCATAGTCATTCATCCTGGTTCCACCTTGACTACTTCAATGATTCATATATGGAAATGGCATAATTGTTCGTAGTGAGTGCAAAACTTGACAGCAAGAATCTTGTTGGTACTTCCTATTAGTAAGATATTGCACATATGAAGAGGAGCTTGCACTTATTTATTTACTTACTGACACTTACAAAGTGTAGTATATGGTTTTTGTTTGTGTTGTGAATATTGATATATCTTGTTCAATCTATAAAGCTACACTAAAGACTGCAGTGATATTTATGACAAACCATACTGTAATAGTATTTTAACATGAGGTGCTGTCCTCCTCTTTACCTCCTAATGTAGGGCACCGCCCCAAACTCCAATACGCCAGTCTCCAAGTATACTATTTTTGAGATTACAGAAATAAAACAAAAAGATTAGGAGCTCGTGCTCAGTTTATGAGAGGCCGGTAGTGATTGTTGAGCTGTACCTGTTGCTTTCCAGTCCTTGTTTACTTTTCATCATGTACCTTCTGTTGGTAAATGTATTATCTTGCATAAAATGGATGTATACTTTTTGACTTCTTTTAAGAAGTCTGTTACAGAAAAAGATCTAATAGCCAAATTTATCTTGTCTGTAACTTCATATTTACTTACCTATTGACTTGTTTTATTTGCCTATAACATGTTATTTTATTAAATGCCTAGATTTAGGCACTGAAATGGAAATCAATTGATTTTTATTGTATAGGCTGGCTGTAACTGATACGAGTGGTACATGCCTCTGATTGTTAAAGTATGTTTGCACTCCTTTGAAAATAAACATAACTTCAACTATTTGCTGTTGTTGAAGAACATACTCATTATCAAAGAGCAAGTTATATTCTTCTAGCATATAGTTCTTTATTGAGGGAAATGTTTGCCCTGAAATTTATCAAGACATAAACCACTAAACTAAGCTATCTTCAAAAGGTTTTCATAGTGTATTATCCTGAAGTGTTTCAGAGAATGATGTACCAGTACCACTACAGCAGTATGAATGCACTTGCATGTACTGTGGACACAAGTTTTCACAGTGTATTATCTTGATATGTTTCGGAGACTCGTGTACCAATCCCACTACAGCAATACAAATGCACTGCCATGTATTGTGGACACAGGTTTTCAAGCTGTATTATCCTGAAGTGTTTCAGAGACTGATATTCCAGTACTACTACAGCAGTATGAATGCACTGGCAAGTAGTGTGGACACAGATTTTCCTAATGTATTACCCTGAAGTGTTTCAGAGACTGATGTACCTCTACCACTACAGCAGTAGGAATGCACTGGCATGTATTGTGGACAGTGTATTATCCTGAAGTGTTTCAGAGACTGATTTACCAGTCCCACTACAGTAGTACGCATGCATTGGCATGTATTGTGGATGCAGATTTTCAGGGTGTGTTATCCTGACGTGTTTCAGAGAGTGATGATGTACCAGTACGACTATAGCAGTAGGAATGCACTAGCATGCATTGTGGACACAGGTTTTCACAGTGTATTATCCTGAAGTCTTTCAGAGACTGATTTACCTGTCCCACTACAGCAGTACAAATGCAATGGCATGTATTGTGGATGCAGATTTTCATGGTGTATTGTCCTGAAGTGTTTCAGAGACTGATGTACTCGTACAACTAAAGCAGTAAAAATGCACTGGCATGTATTGTGGACACAGGTTTTCATGATGCATTATTCTCAAGTGTTCAGAGACTGATGATGTACCAGTACCATGACAGCAGTATGAATGCACTGGAATGTATTGTGGACACAGATTTCAGGGTGTATTATCATGAAGTGTTTCAGAGACTAATGTACCAGTACCACTACAGCAGGATGAATGCACTTGCATGTACTGTGGGCACAGGTTTTCACAGTGTATTATCCTGAAATGTTTCAGAGACTGATGTACGAATACTACTACAGCAATATGAATACATTGGCATGTACTGCAGACACAGTGCTTCACAGAATATTATCCAGAAGTGTTTCAGAGATTGATTTTGTAGCAATGCCACTACAGCAGTAGAAATGCCCTGGCATGTATTGCAGACACAGGTTTTCACAGTGTATTATCCTGAAATGTTTCAGAGCTGATGTACCAGTACAACTACAGCAGTACGAATGCAATGGCATGTATTGTGGATGCAGATTTTCATGGTGTATTATCCTGAAGTGTTTCAGAGACTGATGATGTACCAGTACCACTATAGCAGTATGAATGCACTGGCATACATTGTGGACACAGGTTTTCATGATGCATTATTCTCAAGTGTTTCAGAGACTGATGATATACCAGTACCATGACAGCAGTATGAATGCACTGGAATATATTGTGGACACAGATTTCAGGGTGTATTATCATGAAGTGTTTCAGAGACTGATAATGTACCAGTACCACTACAGCAGTACGAATGCACTGGCATATATTGTGGAAACAGGTTTTCAGTGTGCATTATACTGAAGTGTTTCCGAGACTCATATACCAGTACCACTCCAACAGTATGACTGTACTGCATGTATAGCGGACACAGTTTTTCAGGGTGTATTATCCTGAAGTGTTTCAGAGACTAATGATGTAGAAGTACCACTACAGCAGTATGAATGCACCAGCATGTGTTGCGGACACAGGTTTTCAAGGTATATTATCCTGAAGGGTTTCAGACACTGATTATGTACCAGTACCACTACAGTAGTATAAACGGACTGGCAGGTATCATGAACACAGAATGGTGCATTATACTGAAGTTTTCAGAGACTGATGATGTGCCAATACCACTACTGCAGTACATATAAACTTGGATGTAGTCTGGATTTCATGGTGAAATATCCTGAAGTGTTTCAGAGACTGATTTACCAGTACCACTACAGCAGTAGGAATGCACTGGCATGTATTGGGACATTGGTTCTCACAGTGTATTCTCCTGAAGTGTTTCAGAGACTGAAAAACTAGTACAACTACAGCAGTACAAATGCACTGGAATGTATTGAGACACAGGTTTTCATGGTGTATTATCCTGAAGTGTTTCAAACACTGTTCTACCAGTCCCACTACAACAGTATGAATGCACCAGCATGTATTGTAGACACAGATTTTCATGGTGTATTATCCTGAAGTGTTTTAGAGACTGATGTAGGAATGCACTGGCATGTATTGTAGACACAGTTTTTCATGGTGTTTTATCCTGAAGTGTTTCAGAGACTGATGTACAAGTACAACTACAGCAGTACAAATTCACTGGCATGTATTGTAGACACAGGTTTACACGGTGCATTATCCTCAAGTGTTTCAGAGACAGATGATGTCCCAGTACCACAACAGCAGTACAAATGCACTGGCATGTATTGTGGACATCACTTTTCACGTGTGTTATCCTGAAGTGTTTCAGAGACTAATGTACTAGTACAACTACAACAGTACAAATGCACTGGTATATATTGCAGACACAGGTTTTCACTGTGCATTATCCTCAAATGCTTCAGAGACTGATGATGTACCAGTAAAATCAATAGCAGTACAAATGCATTGGCATGTATTTTGGACCAAGATTTTCTCTGTGTATTATCCTAAATGTTTCAGAGACTGATGTACCAGAACAACTACAGCAGTACAAATACACTAGCATGTATTGCACACACAGGTTTTCACTGTGTATTATCCTGAGGTATTTCAGAGACTGATGTACCAGTACCACTACAGCAGTAGGAATGCACTGCCATCTATTGTGGACATAGGATTTCACTGTGCATTTTCCTCAAGTGTTTCAGAGACTGATGATGTGCCAGTACCACAACAGCAGTACAAATGCACTGGCATGTATTGTGGACACAGATTTTCATGGTGTGTTATCCTGAAGTGTTTCAGAGACTAATGTACTAGTACAACTGCAGCAGTACAAATGCACCTGCATATATTGTGGCCACAGGTTTTTACAGTGCATTATCCTCAAATGCTTCAGAGACTGATGATGTACCAGTAAAATTGACAGTAGTACAAATTCATTGGCATTTATTGGGGACACAGATTTTCACTGTGTATTATCCTAAATGTTTCAGAGACTGATATTCCAGTACCATTACAGCCGTCTGAATGTACTGCATATATTGTGGACACAGGTTTTCATGGAGTATTATCATGAAGGGTTTCAGATGTACCAGTGCAACTGCAGCGGTAGGAATGCATTGGCAGGTATTGTGGACACAGGTTTTCAGGGTATAGTACCCTGAAGAGGTACAGACACTGATGCTGTACCAGTACCACTACAGCAGTATGAATGCACTGGCATGTATTTTGGACACATATTTTCATGGTGTAGTATCCTGAACTTTTTCCGAGACTGGTGCTGTTCTACCACCACTACTGCAATACAAATGCACTGGCATGTATTGTGGACACAGATTTTCATGGAGTATTTTACTGAAATGTTTTACACACTGATGTACAAATACCACTACAACAGTAGGAATGCACTCGCATGTTTTGCGGATGCAGGTCTTCACAATGCATTATCCTAAAGTGTTTCATAGATTGATGAACTGCTACAACTACAGCAGTATGAATGCACTGGCATGTACTGTGAACACAGGTGTTCATGATGTATTAACCGGAAGGGTTTCTGACACTAATGATGTGCCAGTACCATGACAGCAGTTTGAATGCACTGGCATGTATCGTGGACACAGATTTTCATGGTGTATTATCCCAGCATTTTTCAGGCACTGCTGTACCAGTAACACTGCAGGAGAACGAATGCACTGGCATGTATTATGGACACAGGTTTTCACAGTGAATTATCCAGAAGTGTTTCAGAGACTGATGTACTAGTACAACTACAGCAGTACGAATGCACTGGCATGTACAATGGACATAGGTTTTCATGGTGTATTAACCAAGGGTGTCAGACACTGATGATGTAACAGTGCCATGACAGCAATACAAATCCACTGAAATGTATTGTGGACACAGGTTTTCATGGTGTATTATCCTAAAGTTTTTCAGACACTGATGTGCCACTAACACTACAGCAGAAAAAAATTCACTGGCATGTATTGTGACACAGGTTTTCACAGTGAATTATCCTGAAGTGTTTCAGAGACTGATATACCAGTATCACTACAGCAGTATGAATGCACTGGCATATACTATGGACACAGATTTTCATGGTGCATTATCCTCAAGTCCTTCAGAGACTGATGATGTGCCAGTACCACTACAGCAGTACGAATGCATTTGCATGTATGGTGGACACAGGTTTCCATGGTGTATTATCCTAAAATTTATCAGACATAGATGATGTACAAGTACCACTACAGCAGTATGAATGCACTGGCATGTATTACGGACACAGGTTTTCAAGGTGTATTATCCTGAAGTTTTTCAGAGACTGAGGATGTACCAGTACCACTACAGTAGTAAAAATGCACTGGCATGTATTGTGGACACAGGTTTTCAGAGTGTATTATCCTGAAGGGTTACAGACATTGATGATGTACCAGTACCACTACAGCAGTAGGAATGCACTTGCATGTATTGTGGACAAAGCTTTCCACGGTGCATTATCGTGAAGTGTTTCAGAGACTGATGTACTAGTACAACTACAGCAGTACAAATGCACTGGGGTGTACTGTGGACACAGGTGTTCACTGTGTATTATCCTGAAATGTTTCAGAGACTGCTTATGTACCAGTACCACTACAGCAGTACGAATGCACTGGCATATATTGTGGAAACAGGTTTTCAACATGGATTATCCTGAAGTGTTTCAGAGACTTATATACCAGTACCACTACAGCAGTATGAATGTACTGTATGTATTGTGGACACAGTTTTTCATGGTGTAATATCCTGAAGTGTTTCAGAGACTGAATTACCAGTACCACTACAGCAGTAGGAATGCACTGGCATGTATTGGGACACTAGTTTTCACGGTGTATTCTCCTGAAGTGTTTCAGAGACTGAAGAACTAGTACAACTGCAGCAGTACAAATGCACTGAAATGTATTGGGACACAGGTTTTCATGGTGTACTATCCTGAATTGTTTCAAACACTGTTCTAGGAGTCCCACTACAACAGTATGAATGCACCAGCATGTATTGTAGACACAGATTTTCATGGTGTATTATCCTGAAGTGTTACAGAGACTGATGTAGGAATGCACTGGCATGTATTGTGGAGACAGTTTTTCACGGTATTTTATCCTGAAGTGTTTCAGAGACTGATGTACAAGTACAACTACAGCAGTACAAATGCACTGGCATGTATTGTAGACACAGGTTTACATGGTGCATTATCCTCAAGTGTTTCAGAGACAAATGATGTCCCAGTACCACAACAGCAGTATAAATGCACTGGCATGTATTGTGGACATCACTTTTCACGTGTGTTATCCTGAAGTGTTTCAGAGACTAATGTGCTAATACAACTACAGCAGTACAAGTGCACTAGCATTTATTGCGGACACAGGTTTCCATGGTGTATTATCCTAAAATTTATCAGACACAGATGATGTACAAGTACCACTACAGCAGTATGAATGCACTGGCATGTATTATGGACACAGGTTTTCAGAGTGTATTATTCTGAAGGGTTACAGACATTGATGATGTACCAGTACCACTACCACTACAGCAGTAGGAATGCACTTGCATGTATTGTGGACAAAGATTTCCACGGTGCATTATCGTGAAGTGTTTCAGAGACTGATGTACTAGTACAACTACAGCAGTACGAATGCACTGGGGTGTACTGTGGACACAGGTGTTCACTGTGTATTATCCTGAAATGTTTCAGAGACTGCTTATGTACCAGTACCACTACAGCAGTACGAATGCACTGGCATATATTGTGGAAACAGGTTTTCAACATGGATTATCCTGAAGTGTTTCAGAGACTTATATACCAGTACCACTACAGCAGTATGAATGTACTGTATGTATTGTGGACACAGTTTTTCATGGTGCATTATCCTGAAGTGTTTCAGAGACGGATGATGTAGAAGTACCACTATGGCAGTATGAATGCACTGGCATGTGTTGCGAACACAGGTTTTCAAGGTGTATTTTCCTGAAGGGTTTCAGACACTGATGATGAACCAGTACCACTACACTAGTATGAATGGAGTGGCATGTATTGTGAACACAGAATTTCATGGTGCATTATTCTGAAGTTTTCAGAGACTGATGCTGTACCAGTACCACTACTGCAGTACCTATAAACTTGGATGTATTCTGGATAAAGATTTTCATGGTGTAATATCCTGAAGTGTTTCAGAGACTGAATTACCAGTACCACTACAGCAGTAGGAATGCACTGGCATGTATTGGGACACTAGTTTTCATGGTGTATTCTCCTGAAGTGTTTCAGAGACTGAAGAACTAGTACAACTACAGCAGTACAAATGCACTGAAATGTATTGGGACACAGGTTTTCATGGTGTACTATCCTGAATTGTTTCAAACACTGTTCTAGCAGTCCCACTACAACAGTATGAATGTACCAGCATGTATTGTAGACACAGATTTTCATGGTGTATTATCCTGAAGTGTTACAGAGACTGATGTAGGAATGCACTGGCATGTATTGTGGACACAGTTTTTCACGGTATTTTATCCTGAAGTGTTTCAGAGACTGATGTACAAGTACAACTACAGCAGTACAAATGCACTGGCATGTATTGTAGACACAGGCTTACATGGTGCATTATCCTCAAGTGTTTCAGAGACAAATGATGTCCCAGTACCACAACAGCAGTATAAATGCACTGGCATGTATTGTGGACATCACTTTTCACGTGTGTTATCCTGAAGTGTTTCAGAGACTAATGTGCTAATACAACTACAGCAGTACAAGTGCACTGGCATTTATTGCGGACACAGGTTTTCATGGTGCATTATCCTCAAATTCTTCAGAGACTGATGATGTACCAGTAAAAATGACAGCAGTACAAATGCACCAGCATGCATTGTGGACACAGATTTTCACAGTGTATTATCCTAAATGTTTCAGAGACTGAAGTACTAGTACCACTACAGCAGTACGAATGCACTGCCATGTATTGAGGACACAGGTTTTCACGGTGTATTATCCCAAAGTGTTTCATTGACTTATTTATCAGTACCACTACAGCAGAAGAAATGCACTGCCATGTATTGTGGACACAGGTTTTCACTGTATATTATCCTGAAGTGTTTCAGAGACTGATGTACTAGTAAAACTACAGCAGTACAAATGCACTGGCATGTATTGCAGACACATGTTTTCATGGTGTGTTATCCTGAAGTGTTTCAGAGACTAATGTACTAGTACAACTACAACAGTACAAATGCACTGGTATATATTGCAGACACAGGTTTTCACTGTGCATTATCCTCAAATGCTTCAGAGACTGATGATGTACCAGTAAAATCAATAGCAGTACAAATGCATTGGCATGTATTTTGGACCAAGATTTTCTCTGTGTATTATCCTAAATGTTTCAGAGACTGATGTACCAGAACAACTACAGCAGTACAAATACACTAGCATGTATTGCACACACAGGTTTTCACTGTGTATTATCCTGAGGTATTTCAGAGACTGATGTACCAGTACCACTACAGCAGTAGGAATGTACTGCCATCTATTGTGGACATAGGATTTCACTGTGCATTTTCCTCAAGCGTTTCAGAGACTGATGATGTGCCAGTACCACAACAGCAGTACAAATGCACTGGCATGTATTGTGGACACAGCTTTTCACGGTGTGTTATCCTGAAGTGTTTCAGAGACTAATGTACTAGTACAACTGCAGCAGTACAAATGCACCTGCATATATTGTGGACACAGGTTTTTACAGTGCATTATCCTCAAATGCTTCACAGACTGATGATGTACCAGTAAAATTGACAGTAGTACAAATTCATTGGCATTTATTGTAGACACAGATTTTCACTGTGTATTATCCTAAATGTTTCGGAGACTGATGTACTAGTACCACTGCAGCAGTATGAATGTACTGGCATGTATTTCGGACTCAGGTTTTCACAATATGTTATCCTGACATGTTTTAGAGACTGATGTACCAGTACAACTACAGCAGAATGAATGCACTGCATATATTGTGAACACAGGTTTTCAGGATATATTATCCTGAAGTGTTTCAGGGACTGATATTCCAGTACCATTACAGCCATCTGAATGTACTGCATATATTGTGGACACAGGTTTTCATGGAGTATTATCATGAAGGGTTTTAGATGTACCAGTACCACTGCAGCAGTAGGAATGCATTGGCAGGTATTGTGGACACAGGTTTTCAGGGTATAGTACCCTGAAGAGGTACAGACACTGATGCTGTACCAGTACCACTACAGCAGTATGAATGCACTGGCATGTATTTTGGACACATATTTTCATGGTGTAGTATCCTGAACTGTTTCCGAGACTGGTGATGTGCTACTGCCACTACTGCAATACGAATGCACTGGCATGTATTGTGGACACAGATTTTCATGGAGTATTTTACTGAAATGTTTTACACACTGATGTACAAATACCACTACAACAGTAGGAATGCACTCACATGTTTTGCGGACACAGGTCTTCACAATGCATTATCCTAAAGTGTTTCATAGACTGATGAACTACTACAACTACAGTAGTATGAATACACTGGCATGTACTGTGAACACAGGTGTTCATGGTGTATTAACTGGAAGGGTTTCAGACACTAATGATGTGCCAGTGCCACAACAGCAGTTTGAATGCACTGGCATGTATTGTGGACATAGATTTTCATGGTGTGTTATCCCAACATTTTTCAGGCACTGCTGTACCAGTAACACTGCAGGTGAACGAATGCACTGGCATGTATTATGGACACAGGTTTTCACAGTGAATTATCCAGAAGTGCTTCAGAGACTGATGTACTAGTACAAATACAGCAGTACGAATGCACTGGCATGTACTATGGACATAGGTTTTCATGGTGTATTAAACTGAAGAGTTTCAGACACTGATGATGTAACAGTGCCACGACTGCAATACAAATCCACTGGCATGTATTGTGGACACAGGTTTTCATGGTGTATTATCCTAAAGTTTTTCAGACACTGATGTGCCACTAACACTACAGCAGAACAAATTCACTGGCATGTATTGTGACACAGGTTTTCACAGTGAATTATCCTGAAGTGTTTCAGAGACTGATGTACCAGTACCACTACAGCAGTATGAATGCACTGGCATGTACTATGGACACAGGTTTTCATGGTGCATTATCCTCAAGTCCTTCAGAGACTGATGATGTGCCAGTACCACTACAGCAGTACGAATGCATTTGCATGTATGGTGGACACAGGTTTCCATGGTGTATTATCCTAAAATTTATCAGACACAGATGATGTACAAGTACCACTACAGCAGTATGAATGCACTGGCATGTATAATGGACACAGGTTTTCAAGGTGTATTATCCTGAAGTTTTTCAGAGACTGATGATGTACCAGTACCACTACAGTAGTAAAAATGCCCTGGCATGTATTGTGGACACAGGTTTTCAGAGTGTATTATCCTGAAGGGTTACAGACATTGATGATGTACCAGTACCACTACAGCAGTAGGAATGCACTTGCATGTATTGTGGACAAAGCTTTCCACGGTGCATTATCATGAAGTGTTTCAGAGACTGATGTACTAGTACAACTACAGCAGTACGAATGCACTGGGGTGTACTGTGAACACAGGTTTTCGTGGTGTATTATCCTGAAATATTTCAGAGACTGATGTACGAATACCACTACAGCAATATGAATGCACTGGCATGTACTGCAGACAAAGATTTTCACAGAGTATTATAAGGAAGCGTTTCAGAGATTGATTTTGTAGCAATCCCACTACAGCAGTAGAAATGCCCTGGCATGTATTCCAGACACAGGTTTTCACAATGTATTATCCTGAAATGTTTCAGAGCTCATGTACCAGTGCAACTACAGCAGTAGGAATGCACTGGAATGTACCGTGGACACAGGTTTTCACTGTGTATTATCCTGAAATGTTTCAGAGACTGATCATGTACCAGTACCACTACAGCAGTACGAATGCACTGGCATATATTGTGGAAACAGGTTTTCAGCGTGTATTATCCTGAAGTGTTTCAGAGAATGATATACCAGTACCACTACAGCAGTATGAATGCTTGACATCAATTTTGGACACAGGTTTTCATGGAGTATTATCCTGAAGGGTTTCAGACACAGATGATGAGCCAGTACCACTATAGCAGTATGAATGCACTGGCATGTATTACGGACACAGGTTTTCAAGGTGTATTATCCTGAAGTTTTTCAGATATTGATGATGTACCAGTACCACTACAGTAGTAAAAATGCACTGGCATGTATTGTGGACAAAGCTTTTCACAGCTCATTATCCTGAAGTGTTTCAGAGACTGATGTACTCGTACAACTACAGCAGTACAAATGCACTGGGGTGTACTGTGGACACAGGTTTTCACTGTGTATTATCCTGAAATGTTTCAAAGACTGATGTGCGAATACCACTACAACAATATGAATGCACTGGCATGTACTGCAGGCACAGTGTTTCACAGAGTAATATCCAGAAGTGTTTCAGAGATTGATTTTGTAGCAATCCCAGTACAGCATTAGAAATGCCCTGGCATGTATTGCAGACACAGTTTTTTACAGTGTATAATCCTGAAATGTTTCAGAGCTGATGTACAAGTACAACTGCAGCAGTAGGAATGCACTAGCATGTACTGTGGACACAGGTTTTCATGTGTATTATCCTGAAATGTTTCAGAGACTGATCATGTACCAGTACAACTACATCAGTATGAATGCACTAGCATATATTGTGGAAACAGGTTTTCAGTGTGTATTATCCTGAAGTGTTTCAGAGACTCATATACCAGTACCACTACAGCAGTAAGAATGTACTGCATGTATTGCGGACACAGTTTTTCAGGGTGTATTATCCTAAAGTGTTTCAGAGATTGATGACGTAGAAGTACCACTACAGCAGTATGAATGCACTGGCATGTGTTGGGGACACAGGTTTTCAAGGTGTATTATTCTGAAGAGTTTCAGACACTGATGATGTACCAGTAACAGTACAGTAGTATGAATGGACTGGCATGTATTGTGAACACTGAATTTCATGGTGCATTATTCTGAAGTTTTCAGAGACTGGTGATGAGCCAGTAACACTACTGCAGTACATATAAACTTGGATGTATTCTGGATAAAGATTTTCTTGGAGTAATATCCTGAACTGTTAAAGAGACTGATTTACCAGTACCACTACAGCAGTAGGAATGCAATGGCACATATTGGGACACTGGTTTTCACGGTGTATTCTCTTGAAGTATTTCAGAGACTGAAGAACTAGTACAACTACAGCAGTACAAATGCACTGGAATGTATTGGGTCACAGGTTTTAATGGTGTACTATCCTGAAGTGTTTCAAACACTGTTCTACCAGTCCCACTACAACAGTATGAATGCACCAGCATGTATTGTAGACACAGATTTTCATGGTGTATTATCCTGCAGTGTTTCAGAGACTGATGTAGGAATGCACTGGCATGTATTGTGGACACAGGTTTTCACGGTGTATTATCCTAAAGTGTTTCAGAGACTGATGTACTAGTACAACTACAGCAGTACGAATGCACTGGCATGTACTGTGGACACAGGTTTTCATGGTTTATTAACCTGAAGGGTCTCAGACACTGATGATGTACCAGTACCATGACTGCAGTACAAATGCACTGGCATGTATAGTGGACACAGGTTTTCATGGTATATTATCCTAAAGTTTTTCAGACACTGATGTACCAGTAACACTAAAGCAGTATGAATGCACTGACATGTATTCTGGACACAGGTTTTGACAGTGTATTATCCTGAAGTGTTTCAGAGTCTGGTGATGTGCCAGTAGCACTACAGCAGTATGAATGCACTGGAATGTATTTCAAATACAGGTTTTCATGGTGTATTACCCTGAAATGTTTCTGAGACTGATATGCCAGTACCACTGCAGCAGTATGAATGTACTGGCATGTATTTTGGACTCAGGTGTTCACGGTGTATTCTCCTGAAGTGTTTCAGAGACTGGTGATGTACCAGTATCATGACAGCAGTACAAATTCACTGGCATGTATTGTGGAAACAGGTTTTCAGGTTGTATTATCCTGAAGTGCGTCAAAGACTGATATACCAGTACCACTACAGCAGTATGAATGCACTGCATATATTGTGGACATAAGTTTGCAGGGTGCATTATCCTGAAGTGTATCAGAGACTAATATACCAGTACCACTACAGCAGTGTGAATGCTCTGCATGAATTGTGGACTCAGGTTTTCATGGAGTATTATCCTGAAGGGTGTTAGACACAGATGATGTACCAGTACCACTACAGCAGTATGAATGCACTGATATGTATTACGGACACAGGTTTTCACGGTGTACTATCCTGAAGTGTTGCAGAGACTGATGATGTACCAGTACCACTACAGCAGTACAAATGCACCTGCATGTATTGTGGACACAGGTTTTCAGGGTGTATTATCCTGAAAAGTTACAGATATTGATAATTTACCAGTACCACTACAGCAGTATGAATCCGCTGGCATATATTGTGGACATAGATTTTCATTGGGTATTATCCTGAAGTGTTTCTGAGACTGGTGATTTGCCACTACCACTACTGCAGTACGAATGCACTGGGATGTATTGTGGACACAGATTTTCATGGTGTATTTTACTGAAATGTTTTAGAGACTGATGTACCAATACCACTACAGCAGCAGGAAAGAACTTGCATGTATTGTGGACAAAGCTTTTCTCAGTGCATTATCCTAAAGTGTTTCAGAGACTGATGTACTAGTACAACTACAGCAGTATGAATGCACTGGCATGTACTGTGGACGCACGTTTTCACAGTGTAGTATCCTTCAGTGTTTCAGAGTTTGATGATATACCAGTACCACTACAGCAGTACAAATGCACTGGCAAGCATTGTGGACACTGGCTGTAAGGGTGTATTATCCTTGAGTGTTTCAGAGACTGAAGCACCAGTACCACTGCAGCTGTATGAATGCACTGTCATGTATTGTGGACACTGGTTTTCACAGTGAATTATCTTGAAATGCTTCAGAGGCCAATGTACCAGTACTTTGCAGCTGTATGAATGCATTGCCATGTATTGTAGGCACAGGTTTTCATTGTCTTTTATCCTGAAGTGTTTTAGAGACTGATGTACCAGTACCACTACAGCAATATGAATGCACTGGCATGTACTGTGGACAGTTTCCATGGTGTATTATCCTGAATTGATTCAGAGACTGATGATGTATGAGTACAACTACAGTAATACACATGCACTGGAATGTGTTGTGGGCAAAACCTTTCAGGGTGAATTATCCTTAAGTGTATCAGAGACTAATGATGTACCAGTACCACTACAGCAGTATGAACACACCGGTATGTATTGTGGACACTGGTTGTCAAGGTGTATTATCCTGATGTGTTTCAGAAACTGATGTACCAGTACCACTAGAGCTGTATGAATGCACTGGCATGTTTTGTGGACACATGTTTTCATGGTGTATTATAATGAACTGTTTCAGAGACTGATGTACCAGTACCACTACAGCAATATGAATGCACTGGCATGTATTGCAGACACAGGTTTTCAGGGTGTAGTATCCTGAAATCTTCAGAGACTGATGCACCAGTACCACTTCCACAGTAGGAATGCACTGGCATGAATTGAGGACACTTGTTTTCATGGTGTATTATCCTGAAGTGTTTTAGAGACTGATGATGGACCAGTACCACTACAGTAATACAAATGCACTGGCATGTATTGTTGACACAGGTTTTCAGGCTGTATTATCCTGACGTGTTTCAGAGACTGATGATATACCATTACCAATACAGCAGTATTAATGCACTGGCATGTATTGTGGACAGGGGTTGTCAGGTTGTATTATCCTGAAGTGTTTCAGAGACTGATGATATACCAGTACCACTACAGCAGTACGAATGCACTGGCATGTATTGTGGATACAGGTTTTCCGGCTGTATTATCATGAAGTGTTTCAGAGACTTATGATGTACCAGTACCACTACAGCAGTACAAATGCACTGGCTTGTATTCTGGACACAGGTTTTCAGGCTGCATTATTCTGAAATGTTTTAGAGACTGATAAAGTACAAGTACCACTGCAGCAGTACGAATGTACTAGCATGTATTGTGGATAGAGCTTTTCACAATGTATTATCCTGAAATGTTTCAGAGACTGATGATGTAACACTACCACTAGAGTAGTATGAATGCACTGGCACGTATTGGGCATGTATTTTGGACACAGGTTTTTAGGGTATATTATCCTGAAGTGTTTCAAAGACTGATGTACCATTTCCACTACAGCAATATGAATGTACTGGCATGTATTTTGAACACTGGTTATCACAGTGTTTTATCCTGAAGTGTTTCAACAACCGGCATACCTTTACCACTACAGCAGTACAAATGCACTGGCATGTATTGTGGGCACAGGTTTTAATTCTGTATTATCCTGAAGTGTTTCAGCGACTGATTATGTGCCAGTACCACCGCAGCACTATGAATGCACTGGCATGTATTGTGGACACTGGTTTTTCACAGTGTATTATCCTGACATGTTCCAGAGACCGATGTACCAGTACCACTACCACAGTATGAATGCACCGGTATGTATTATGGACACAGATTATCATGGTCTATTATCCTGAAGTGTTTCAGAGAGTGATGTACCAGAACCACTCCAGCAGTATGAATGTCATGTATTGTGGACACAAGTTTTTCAGGGTGTATTATCCTGAAATGTTTCAGATACTGATATACCAGTACCACCACAGCAGTATCAATGCACCAGCATGTATTGTGGACACCAGTTTTCAGGGTGTATTATCCTAAAGTGTTTGAGAGACTGATGATGTACTAGTACCACTACAGCAGTACAACTGCACTGGCATGTATTGCAGACACTGGTTTTTACAGTGCATTATCCTGAAGTGTTTCTGAGTCTGATGTATTAGTACAAATACAGCAGTACAAATGCACTGGCATGTACTGTGAACACAGGTTTTCATGCTGTATTTACCTGAAGGGTTTCAGACACTGATCATGTACCAGTACAATGACAGCAGTATGAATGCATTGACATGTATTGCAGACACAAGTTTTCATGGTGTGTTATACTGAAATGTTTCAGAGACTGATGTACCAGTATGACTTCTGCAGTACAAATGCACTGGCATGAATTGTGTTCACAGGTTTTCATGACGTATTATCCTGAAGTGCTTCAGAGACTGATGCACCAGTACCACTACAGCTGTATGAATGCCCTGTTATGTATTGTGGACACGGTTTTCACACTGTATTATCCTGAAGTGTTTCAGAGACCAACATACCAGTACCACTACAGCAGTACAAATGCACTAGCATGTATTGGGGGCACAGGTTTTCAAGGTATATTATGCTGAAGTGTTTCAGAGACTGATCTACCAATCCCACTACACCAGTATGAATCCACTATCATGTATTGTGGAGACAAGTTTTCATGATGCATTATCCTGGACACAGATTTTCACAGTGTATTATCCTAAATGTTTCAGAGACAGATGATGTACCAGTACCAATACAGCAGTATGAATGTACTGGCATGTATTGTGGGCACAGGCTTTCAGGGTGTATTATCCTGAAGGGTTTGAGATACAGATGATGTACTAGTACCACTACAGCAGTATGAATGCACTGGCATGTGTTGCAGAAACTGGTTTTTATGGTGTATTACCTGATGTGTTTCAGAGACTGATGATGCACCAGTACCACTAAAGCAGTTCAAATGCACTGGAATGTATTCTGGGCCAAGTTTTCAGGGTGTATTAACCTGAAGGGTTGCAGACACTGAAGATGTACCATTACCACTACAGTAGTGTGAATGCACTGGCCTGTATTGTGGACGCACATTTTCAAGGTGTATTATCCGGAAATGTTTCAGAGACTGATGATGATCCACTACCACTACTGCAATACTAATACAATGGCATGTATTGTGGACACAGTTTTTGATGGTGTATTTTTCTGAAGTGTTTTAGAGACTGATGTACCAGTACCACTACAGCAGAAGGAATATACTGGCATGTATTGTGGACACAGGTTTTCACTGTGCATTACCCTGAAGTGTTTCAGAGACTGATTTACTAGAAAAAGTACAGCAGTACGAATACACTGGCATGTATTTTGGAAACAGGTTTTCATGGTGTATTAATCTGAAGTGTTTCAGACTGTGCTATGCCAGTACCATGACAGCACTACAAATGCACTGGCATGTTTTGTGGACAAAGATTTTCACTGTGTATTATCCTAAAGGGTTTCAAACACTGATGATGCACCAGTACTATGACAGCAGTAGAATTGCACTGGCATTTATTGTGGGCATAGGTTTGAATGGTGTATTATCCTGAAATGATTCAAAGAATAATGTACCACTACCATTGCAACAATATGAATGCACTGGAATGTATTATGGGCACAGCTTTTCAGAGTGTATTATCCTGAAGTGTTTCAAAGACTAATGTACCAATACCACTACAGCAGTATGAATGAACTGGCATATATTGTGGACACTGGTTTTCATGGTGTATCCTCCTGAAGTGTTTCAGAGACCAATGTACAGCTACCACAATAGCAGTATGAAGGCACTGGCATGTATTTTGGACACAGGTTTTCACGGTGTATTATAATGAAGTGTTTCAGAGACTGATCTACCAATACCACTACAGCAGTATGAATGCACTGGCATGTAGTGTGGACACAGGTTTTCAGAGTGTATTATCCTGAAATGTTTCAGAGACTGATGTACCAGTACCACTACAGCAGTATGAATGCACTGGCATGTATTGTGGGCACAAGTTTTCAGTGTGTTTTATCCTGAATTGCTTCAGAGACTGATGATGTACTAGTACCACTACAGCAGTATGAATGCACTGGCATGTATTGTGGACACAGGTTTTCATGGTGTTGTATCCTGAAGTTTTTCAGAGACTGATGATTTACCAGTATGACTACAGCAGAGTGAATGCACTGACATGTTTTGTGGACACAGGTTTTCAGGGTGTATTATCCTGAAATGTTTCAGAGACTAATGTACTAGTACCACTTCCACAGTAGGAATGCACTGGCATGAATTGAGGACACAAGGTTTCACAGTGTATTATCCCGAAGTTTTTCAGAGAATGATGATGGACCAGTACCACTACAATAGTATGAATGCACTGGCATATATTGTTAACACAGGTTTTCAGGCTGTATTATACTGAAGTGTTTCAGAGACTGATGATGTACCAGTACCACTACAGCAGTATAAATGCACTGGCAAGTATTGTGGACACTGGTTGTCAGGGTGTATTATCCTGATGTGTTTCAGAGACTGATGTACCAGTACCACTGCAGCAGAACGAATGCCCTGTCATGTATTGTGGGCACAGGTTTTCAGGGTGCATTAATCTGAAGTGTTTCAGAGAATGATGCTGTCCCAGTACCATTACAGTAGTACGAATTCAATGGCATGTATTGTGGATAAGGTTTTCAGGCTGCATTATTCTGAAGTGTTTCAGAGACTGATGATGTACCAGTACCACTACAGCAGTACCAGTTTACTAGCATGTATTGTGGACACATGTTTTCACAATGTATTATCCTGAAATGTTTCAGGGACTGATGATGTAACACTACCACTACAATAGTATGAATGCAGTAGCATGTATTGGGCATGCCATAGTCCTAGGAGACTTTAATATCGACTGGAAGTCCTGCTGTATGGTACACCGTACCACCCATATTAACTTATATGGCTTCTCACAAACTATTAACTCCCCAACCAGAATTAATAAACCCAATAACAAAGTATCTTAGACTGTATTCTTACTAATACTCCTCATCAAACATACCAAGTAGGAACCCTCACAGATGATCTAAGTGACCACTCACTAACTTTTATTATCAGACACAAAACCAACCTAACTTACCCAAACAATTTCAGGATAATACACACCAAAAAGCATTTTAACCCAGAACTTTTACAAGCAGTACTCAAGCAGTGTAATCGGTCACCTCTAAAATCATCCCACTAAATGAAGCAGTGGAATACTTTAATTCCACATTCTTAACCATCCTCAACCATCACGCCCCAACTCGCTCTGTTAGAAATAAAGCTAAACCTGTCCCTTGGCTCTCAAATGCTACTAGGCAAAAACTCCTTCTTAGAAACAAATCCTGGGCAAAATGGCATACTACTAAAAATCCCACTGGCCACCAAACCTTTAGACAAATTAGAAATAGTACTAAAACAGCCATCCTCTTAAACAAAAAGAACTTCTACTTCCAACTACAACAAACTTACCATAAGAAGCCACAAAAGTTCCGGACTAGCATTAACAAACTACTATACCCAGGTCAATCTATCACACCTAACCCACAAAGCTCTTACCCTGCTAATCCCACACAAACAGCTAATGCCTTCAATTCTTTCTTCACAGATGCCATCCAAACTCTTGCTAGTCAACTATCTTCTGATACCTCAAATCTGCCTACATCTATTACAAGCCCACCTCCATCATTTCAGTTAAAACCAGTTTTAACTTCCTTTATTTGCTCCCTTCTCCAAAAACTAAAACCTACTACCCCCTCAGCTGACAAATTTCCAGCAGAATATCTGCAAAAAGTAGCTAAAGCCATAGCCTATCCCATTTCCATTCTGGTTAACAGAACTATAAGTGAAGGAACTATCCCATCTATCTGGAAAATTTCTCACATCATCCCACTACATAAAGGTGGGAATTCTAATGACTTTTCTAACTATCATCCTATAGCTCTTCTATCTCCTCTAGCAAAAATTATGGAGAAATGCATCCATAAACAACTACTTAACCACCTACTCCAAAATAACTTACTAGCCAATTGTCAACATGGATTTAGACCTTTCCAAAGTACTACCACTGCCCTGCTAACCTTCACAGACTTCATCAACAAAAACCGCAACAACAAAATTCTCTCCTCTGCAGTCTTTATTGATTTATCTAAAGCTTTTCACATGGTTAATCATCAGCTCCTTTTAAATATACTGAAATCCCTCTCACTTGAACCTCTAGCCATAAATTGGTTTAAATCTTACTTAGACAATAGACAACAGGCTGTGCTATGGGAAAACAATCTATCTTCTCACCTCCCTATTTCCCTAGGTGTTCCACAGGGCTCTATATTAGGTCCACTCCTATTCTCATTTTTATTAATGACCTTCACCCAGCAATTCCTGATGCCATCTGTATTCAATATGCAGACAACTCCACAATAATCTGTTCAGCCACGTCTCCAACTGAACTACAGTCCCTTACCCAAAAAGCATTTAATACAGTAGAACAATGTTTTTTAAACTGCTGCCTCCTCCTAAATCCTAAAAAACTAAACTTTTACTTTTCACTCCAACCCAAAAATCCACACCAATAAATTTCACACTTGTATCTAATAATTGCACTATTATATCTCCCGACTCAACCACTAAACTTTTAGGAATGACAATATATAACACCCTTAGCTTTTATACTCATATAAACAGCACAATAAAAACAGTCAACAAGAAATTGGGGTCCCTCTATAGAATCAAACCCTTTTTTACACCAGTAGCCAGGACCACCATAGCCAGAACTCACCTAATCTCCACCCTACTCTATGCTTCTCCTATATACACTAATCTTTCTAAAAACAACCTCAACAAACTGACAATCTCCTATAATAATATTGCTAAATTTGCCACTGGCTCTCCTTTTAGAACTCATCACTGTCTTAATCTTAAGCAACTAGGATGGCTAGAGTTCCAAAACCAACTGCAATTTCACCAGCTTGTCATAGCCCATAGGACACTGTATCAACCCACCAACACTCCACTACTCGGTTACCTCATTACCCCATATAACAATCTTAAACATTTACGCTCCTCAAACAAACTCCTTATCAACACCAGCAGATCTAACAACTTAGCAGGAGACTCTCTGTTCTCTAATACTGTTGGTAAGCACTAGAATCTTCTTCTCATTGAACTCATATCTCTGTCTTCACTGACACTTTTTAAACAGAATCTAAAACTATTTCTCAGTACTCATTGGTTATGCCCCTGTACTAACCCTAACTTTCTCTCCATACACTAGTTTCAATACTCTTCATCATTATTGACTTATCCTTAATCAACCAAAGACCATGTTATTGCAATTTAAAATATGTATATATGCATATAGTAACATCTCTTGCACATTACCTTGTACTGTCTTGTGTTATGCTCACTAGGAGTATTGTATTTTACTAACAACAGCTGTTATATAGTTGGACTATTGTAACTTACTATATTGTATTTATGTATGTGTCTTGGAGCTTTTCTCCCCGGGCCTCTATTGAAAATGGACATATATCCAGTTAGACTAGCCCGGTCAACAAATGTAAAATAAATAAATAAATAAATAAATAAAATGTATTTTGGACACAGGTTATTAGGGTGTATTAATCTGAAGTGTTTCAAAGACTGATGCACCAGTACCACTACAGCAGTATAAATGCACTGGCATGTATTGCAAACACTGGTTTTCACTGTGTTTTATCCTGAAGTGTTTCAGAGACCAACATACCTGTACCACTACAGCAGTACAAATTCACTGGCATGAATTGGGGGCACAGGTTTTCAGGATGTATTATCCTGAAGTGTTTCAGAGACTGATGGTGTACCAGTACCACTACAGAAGTACAAATGTACTGACATGTATTGTGGGCACAATTTTTCAGGGTGTATTATCCTGAAGTGCTTCAGAGACTGATGATATACCAGTACCACTACAGCATTACAATGTTTCAGAGACCAATGTAGCAGTACTAGTACAGCAGTATGAATGCACTGGCATGTATTGCAGGCACAGGTTTTTACGGTGTATTATCCTGAAGTGTTTCAGAGACTGATGTACTAGTACCACTGCAGCAGAACGAATGCCTTGGCATGTATTGTGGATACAGGTTTTCAGGCTATATTATCCTGAAGTGTTTCAAAGACTGATGACGTACCAATACTACTATAGCAGTACGAATGTACTGGCAAGTACTCTAGACAAAGGTTTTCAAGGTGTATTATCCTGAATTTTTCAGAGACTGATGATGTACCAGTACAAATACAGCAGTATAAATGCACTGGCATGTATTCTGGACACAGGTTTTAGGCTATATTATCCTGAACTGTTTCAGAGACTGATGATGTACCAGTACTACTAGAGCAGAAGGAATGCACTGGAATGTATTGTGGACACAAGTTTTTAGGGTGTATTATCCTGAAGTGTTTCAGAGACTGATATACCAGTACCACTACAGCAGTATGAATGCACTGGCTTGTATTTCGGACACAGGTTTTCACGGTGTTTTATACTGAAGTGTTTCAGAGACTGATGTACCAATCCCACTACCAACATACCTGTACCACTACAGCAGTATGAATGCACTGGCATGTATTGGGGGCACAGGTTTTCAAGGTGTATTATCCTGAAGTGTTTCATAGAGTGATGTACCAATTCCACTACACCAGTATGAATCCATTAGCATGTATTGTGGACACAAGTATTCAAGGTGCATTATAGTGAAGTGTTTCAGAGTCTGATGTACCAATCCCACTACACCAGTATGAATCCACTAGCATGTATTGTGGACACAAGTTTTCAAGGTGAATTATCCTGAAGTGTTTCAGAGACTGATGATGTACCAGAACCACTACAGCCATATGAATGCACTGGCATGTATTGTGGACACAGGTTGTTCAGGGTGGATTATTCTGAAGTGTTTCAGAGACTGATGTACCAGTACCACTACAGCAGTATGAATGTACTGGCATATATTGCAGACACAGGCTTTCAGGGTGTTTTATCCTGAAATGATTCAGTGACTAATGTACCAGTACCACTTTCACAGATGGAATGCACCAGCATTAATTGTGGACACAGGTTTTCACAGTGTATTATTCTGATGCATTTCAGAGACTGATGATGTACCAGTACAACTACAGCAGTAAGAATACACTGCCATGTACTGTACACAGGGTTGTCAGGGTATATTATCCTGAAGTGTTTCAGAGACTGACGATGCAGCAGTACCACTACAGCAGTACAAATGCACTGGCATGTATTGTGGATGCAGGTTTTCATATTGTATTAAACTGAAGTGCTTCAGACACTGCTGTACCAGTACCACAACAGCAGTATGAATGCACTGGCATGTATTGTGGACAAAGATTATCACTGTTAATTATCCTGAAGGGTTTCCAACACTGATGATGTACCAGTACCATGACAGCAGTACAAATGCACTGGCATGTATTGTGGACACTGGTTTTCACGGTGAATTATTCTGAAGTGTTTGAGAGACTAATATACCAGTATCACTACAGCAATATGAGTGCAGTGGCATGTAGTGTGGAAACAGGTTTTCAGAATGTATTGTCCTGAAGTGTTTCAGAGACTGATGATGTAACACTACCACTACAGCAGTACGAATGAACTGACCTGTTTTGTGGGCACTGGTTTTCACAGTGCATTAACCTGATGTGTTTCAGAGACTGATGTACCAGTACCACTACAGCAGTATGAATGTACTGGCATGTATTGCAGACACAGGTTTTCAGGGTGTATTATCCTGAAATGTTTCAGTGACTGATGTACCAGTCCCACTTCCACAGTAGGAATGCACCAGTATGAATTGTGGACACAGGTTTTCACAGTGTATTATTCTGAAGTGTTTTAGAGACTGATGATGTAGCAGAACCACTACAGCAGTGCAAATGCACCGGCATGTGTTGTGGATACAGGTTTTCATATTGTATTAACCTGAAGTGTTTCAGACACTGCTGTACCAGTACCACGACAGCAGTATGAACGCACTGGCATGTATTGTGGACATAGGTTTTCCTGGTGTATTATCCTGAAGTTTTTCAGACACTGATGAACCAGTACCATGACAGCACTACAAATTCACCAGCATGTATTGTGGACACAGGTTTTCATTGTGTATTCTCCTGCACAGTTTCGGAGACTGATGATTTACTAGTACCACTACAGCAGTATGAATGAACTGGCATGTTTTGTGGGCACAGATTTTCATTGTGTATTATCCTGAAATAATTCAGAGACTAATATACCAGTAGCACTGCAGCAATATGAACACACTGGAATGTATTGTGGGAAGAGCTTTTCAGGGTGTATTATCCTGAAGTGTTTCAGTACCACTACAGCAGTATGATTACACTGTCATATATTGTGGATACTGGTTTTCATGGTGTACTATCCTGAAGTGTTTCAGAGACCAATGTATAGGTACCACTACAGCAGTATGAATGCACTGCCATGTAATGTGGACACAGGTTGTTCACAGTGTATTAACCTGAATTGTTTCAGAGACTGATGTACCATTACCACTACAGCAGTACGAATGTACTGGCATGTATTGCAGACACAGGTTTTCAGGGTGCAGTATCCTGAAATATTTCAGAGACTGATGATGTACCAGTACCACTACAGCAGTACAAATGCACTGGCATGTATTGTGGATACAGGTTTTCAGGCTGTATTATCCTGAAGTGTTTCAGACTCTGATGATATACCAGTACCACTACAGCAGTACAATAGCACTGGCATGTATTGTGGGCACAGGATTTCAGGCTGTATTATCTTGACGTGTTTCAGAGACTGATGATGTACCAGTACCCCTACAGCAGTACGTATCTACTAGCATGTAATGTGGCCACAGGTTTTCACAATGTATTATCCTGAAATGTTTCAGAGACTGATGATGTAACACTACCACTACAGTAGTATGAATACACTGGCATGTATTGTAGACACAGGCTTTTATGGTGTATTATCCTGAAGTGTTTCAGAGACTGATGTGCCAGTATCACTACGGCAGTATGAATGCACTGGCATGTATTGGGGGCAGAGGTTTTCAGGGTGTATTATCCTGAAGTGTTTCAGAGACTGATGATGTACCAGTACCACTGCAGCAGTACGAATGTAATGCTATGTATCGTGGGCACAGGATTTCAGGGTGTATGATCCTGAATTGTTTCAGAGACTGATATAGCAGTATCACTACAGCAGTATGAATGCATCAGCATGTATTGTGGGCACAGGTTTTCACAGTGTTTTATCCTGAAGTGTTTCAGAGACCAATTTATCTGTACCACTACAGCAGTATGAATGCACTGGTATGTATTGTGGACACTGGTTTTCATGGTGTATTATCCTGAAATGTTTCAGAAACTGATATACCAGGACCACTACAGCAGTATGAATGTACTGGCATGTAGTGTGGACAGGTGTTGTCAGGGTTTATTATCCTGAAGTGTTTCACACATTGATAATGTACCAGTACCACTACAGCAGTATGAATGCACTGGCATGTATTGTGGATACAGGTTTTCTGGCTGTATTATCCTGAAGTGTTTCAGAGACTGATGATGTACCAGTACCACTGCAGCAGTATTAATGCACTGGCATGTATTGTGTGCACAGGTTTCGGGGTGTATTATCCTGAAATGAGACTGATAATGTACCAGTACAACTACAGCAGTATTAATGCACTGGCATGTATTGTGTGCACAAGGTTCTGGGTGAATTATCCTGAAATGAGACTGATGATGTACCAGTACAACTACAGCAGTATGAATGCATTGGCATGTATTGCAGACAAAGGTTTTCTGGATGTATTATCCTAAAATGTTTCAGAGACTGATGTGCCAGTTCCACTTCCACAGTAGGAATGCACTGACATGTATTGTTGACACAGGTTTTCAGGCTGTATTATCCTGAAGTGTTTCAGAGACTGATGATATACCATTACCACTACAGCAGTATGAATGCACTGGCATGTATTGTGGCTACAGGTTTTCTGGCTGTATTATCCTGAAGTGTTTCAGAGACTGATGATGTACCAGTACCACTGCAGCAGTACGAATTTACTAGCATGTACTGTGGACATAGGTTTCACAATGTGTTATCCTGAAATGTTTCAGAGACTGATGATATAACACTGCCACTACAGTAGTATGAATGCACTGGCATGTATTGGGCATGTATTTTATCACAGGCATTTAGGGTGTATTATCCTGAAGTATTTCAGAGACTGAAGTACCAGTACCACTACAACAGTATGAATGCACTGGCATGTATTGCAAACACTGGTTATCATGGTGTTTTATCCTGAAGTGTTTCAGAGACCGACATACCTGTACCACTACAGCAGTACAAATGCACTGGCATGTATTGGGGAACAGGTTTTCAGGATGTATTATCTTGAAGTGTTTCAGAGACTGATGCACCAGTCCCACTACAGCAGTATGAATCCACTACAGGTATTGTAGACACAGGTTTTCACGGTGTATTATCCTGAAGTGTTTCAGAGACTGATAATGTACCAGTACCACTACAGCAGCACTGGCATGCTTTGTGGGCACAGGTTTTCAGGGTGCATTTTCCTGAAGTGTTTCAGAAACTGATATAGCAGTATCACTACAGCAGTATGAATGCAATGGCTTGTATTGCAGGCACAGGTTTTCATGTTGTATTTTCCTGAAGTGTTTCAGAGACTGATGATGTACCACTACGACCACAGCACTACGAATGCACTATCATGTATTTTGTACACAGGTTTTCACTGTTTTATCCTGCAGTGTTTCAGAGATGAAATTACCTGTACCAGTACAGCAGTATTAATGCACTGGCATGTATTGTGGACACTGGTTTTCATGGTGTATTATCCTGAAGTGTTTCAGCGACTTATATACCAGTACCACTACAGCAATATGAATGCAGTGGCATGTAGTGTCGACACAGGTTTTCAGAATGTATTGTCCTGAAGTTTTTCAGAGACTGATGATGTAACACTACCACTACAGCAGTATGAATGAATTGACTTGTTTTGTGGACACAGGTTTTCACAATGCATTAACCTGATGTGTTTCAGAGACTGATGTACCAGTACCAGTACAGCAGTATGAATGTACTGGCGTGTATTGCCAGGTTTTCAGGGTGTATTATACTGAAATGTTTCAGAGACTGATGTATCAATACCACTTCCACAATAGGAATGCACTGGCATAAATTGCAAACACAGGTTTTCACGGTGTATTATCCTGAAGTGTTTCAGAGTCTGATGATGTACCAGTACCACTACAGCAGTATGAATGCACTGCCATGTATTGTGGACAGGGGTTGTCAGGATATATTATCCTGAAGCATTTCAGAGACTGATGATATAAAAGTACCACGACAGCAGTACAAATGCACTTCCATGTTTTGTGGACATATGTTTTCATGATGCATTATCCTGAAGTTTTTCAGACACTGATGTACCAGTACCACTACAGCAGTATGAATGCACTGTCATATATTGTGGACATTGTTTTTTATGGTGTATTATCCTGAAGTGTTTCAGAGACTGATGTACCAGTACCACTAAAGCAGTATGAATGTACTGGCATGTATTGCAGATGCAGGATTTTCAGGGTGTCTTACAAATTCACAGGCATGTATTGATCACACAGGTTTGACTTGTGTATTCTCTTGATCTGTTTCAGAGACTGATGATGTACTAGTACCACTACAGCAGTATGAATGAACTGGCATGTTTTGTGGGCACAGAATTTCATTGCGTATTATCCTGAAATAATTCAGAGTCTTATGTACCAGTACCACTGCTGCAATATGAATGCACTGGAAAGTTTTGTGGGCACAGCTTTTCAGGGTGTATTATCCTGAATTGTTTCAGAGACTGATGTACCAGTACCACTACAGCAGTATGAATGCACTGTCATGCATTGTGGACACTGGTTTTTATGGTGTACTTTCCTGAAGTGTTTCAGAAACCAGTGTACCGGTACCACTACAGCAGTATGAATGCTCTGGCATGTATTGTGGACACAGGTTTTCACGGTGATTTATAATGAAGTGCTTGAGAGACTGATGTACCAGTACCACTACAGCAATAAGAATGCATTGGAATGTATTGTGGGCACAGCATTTCAGGGTGAATTATCCTTAATTGTTTCTGAGACTGATGTACGAGTACCACTACAGCAGTATGAATGTCCTGGCATGTATTGTGGACATAGATTTTCACAGTGTTTTATCCTGAAGTGTTTCACAGACTGATGATTTACCAGTACCACTGCAGCAGTATGAATGCACTGGCATGTATTGTGGACACAGGTTTTCACAGTGCATTAACCTGAATTGTTTCAAAGACTAATGTACCAGTACCACTACAGCAGTATGAATGCACTGCTATGTATTGTGGACCCTGGCTTTCATGGTGTATTATCCTGAAGTGGCTCCCCAGGCTAGTGAAAGTGGATAACATATACATACTAAATCTAGAGCAATTGATAATAGTTTTTCAATCTTACTCACAAACACTGGCTAATCTACAATGTATGTACTGTACCTGTGTACTATGTATGTATTCTACCTACATTCCAAAGTTCAGCTGTACACCACAAATCTATTACTTACCTTTATTTTTAAAATTAATATTTTTTTGATTGTTCTCTCCACTGTAACTGTTTGTGCCGCATACCACTGTAAAAACATGTCTCTTGTAATTTGTGTGTATACTGATTATGTCTAAATAACTAAATGTGTCTGTAATTTTTCTTTGTGGAGTTTTTCTCCCGAGGCCTCTGCTGAAAAAGGGCCTTTTCGGCTCAGTCAGACACCCCCGGTTAACAAATGTAAAATAAATAAATAAATAAAAATAAGTGTTTCAGAGACTGATGTAGCAGTACCACTACAACAGTATGAATATACTGGCATGTATTGCAGACACAAGGTTTTTGGATGTCTTATTCTGAAATGTTTCAGAGACTGATGTACCAGTACCACTTCCACAGTACAAATGCACTGGCATGTATTCTGGTCACAGATTTTCATGGTGTATTATCCTGAAGTGTTTCAGAGACTGATGATGTACCAGTACCACTACAGCAGTACAAATGCACTGGCATGTATTGTGGACACAGGTTTTCAGGCTGTATTATCTTGAAGTGTTTCAGAGAAATGATGTACCAGTACCACTACAGCAGTACGTACATACTAGCATGTATTGTGGACACCGGTTTTCACAATGTATTATACTGAAATGTTTCAGAGACTGATGATGTAACACTAGCACTACAGCAGTATGAATGCACTAGCATGTATTCTGGACAGCAGTCTTGCTGACATAGTTGATCACAAATGCAGCAGCCACTAGCTAGGCATGTGGTCTCCCCTGAGAATGTCACCAGCATCTTAAAATATGGATAGAATGGCTGAGATAATATCTTTATTGCATTATTTGGGTACTAAAGCACTAAAAAAGGTGTATGCATTTTTCTGACAGCATACACTCATTCATTTCAATTGAAAAATTGGTGCTGTTAGTTCAATTGCAGACAAGTACTGCACAGCTGTGTGTGTGTGTGTGTGTGTGTGTGTGTGTGTGTGTGTGTGTGTGTGTGTGTGTGTGTGTGTGTGTGTGTGTGTGTGTGTATGTGCATATATAAAGAGATATTTGGATATACAGATATAGATATATAGATATAAATGTATAGATATATGCATGTCTGTAGTGGTATGTTTGCAGGGATGTGTTTTATTATACATGGGTGTCAGTATGTGTGCATGTTATCAGGTATTTATACCAGGCCATTGCATGGACTTGTAAAGAGAATAATAATACTGTTAGATCTAACAATACACTGTTTGGAAAAAGCCAAAAGAAAAAGAAAGTGAACTGTTTCTCATTGCAGCGTTATCATACTTCGGAATGGTAGATTATCTCTGCCACACTATTAGGCAGTACAGCATTGCCCAGTTAGCACTGATGCATAATCTTTCTGACTCCTGAGTGGTCTAACTTCAAGTGAGATTCCAGTTTAGTTTTGTTTTAAGAGTTGCTATTGTCTTCCACTATTATTTGAATACTTAGGTTCATAGGTAAGTACTAGGCTATCTGCCCGAGGGATTCTATAAGCCTAGCCAGAATGCATTGGCTTTCACCACCCCCTTAGATTAGTTCCCTGTGCCTCGGTCCAGCAGAGCCATTAGCTCCCTGTGCATCTGTCCAGCAGAGTCACTGCAGTGATCCCCAGGGTAAATGTTCTGTTTCCCGTCCACTCATAAAGGTTTCTCTTGAAGATTGTTAGTGAGGGGCTCTACCTAATGTAGATTGGAATCCTGTTCCAAAGCATGGGGAGTCTCTGGGACAGGAATCTATCCCTTCAGCATGTCCTATTTATCATTGTGGTGAGGTTTAGATCCCTAGAGCGTGTGACTCTGGAGGATTTGTTCTTTTTTTAGGTGGAGCATGTCCATCAATTCTGGGTTGGAAATGACCTTGTATGTCAGGCAGAGATTATCTCTGAGTAAGCGGTATGCAACTGAGTACAGCTGGAATTTCTTCAGTCGGGCTGCATAGGGCATATGTTTGAGGCCAGTAATCCTCTTGGTGAGGTACTTCTGTGGTTTTTCCAGCTGTTGCAGGTGTCTTGTAAGGTACATCCCAAATGGGTCGTTGTACTCTATTATAGGTCTGATGAGTGATGAGTAGAGTGGCACAATAACCTCTTTTGTTCTTGATGTGAACCCTTTTGTGATTTTGTGGGCCACATAGAAGGATTTTCTAACCACCTTGGCAATATGATTATCAAAGGAGAGATTACTATCTACTTGGGTCCCCAGATCCCTTATTAAATTTTCTGCATTTAGGGGACTACCACGTATGTGGTAGTTCATGGGTACTTTGTTTTTTCCAAAGGGGATGACTATGCACTTTTTGGCATTTAGCTTGAGACCATGATTTTGACACCTGGTATCCGTCTCAGTGAGACCCTTCTGGAGGATGTCTGTATCAGCTGGAGAGACAATTATGGCCCTCAGTTTGCAGTTGTCTGCGAACTTGGTCAGCCATAGTCCTCCTATGCTTGTCTGTACCTCTGAGAAGTATATAGAAGTATGACTGATGTCAGTATGAGTTGAAATTATCCCTTAGTACGCTCTACAAGAATTAATAAAAGCTGAATTAAACTGCAGAAAATGAGCATCATCAATGCTTGAATGATTAGCTTGCAGTCCTTTATATTGGACAGATAGATATTTCAAATAGGAGTTAATTTTTTCTTTCTTTCTTTTTTCTTTTTTTTTCAAGAAAAAAAAAGTCTGCACTTCAGGTTGCTATCCCTTTGCAAACCATGGCCCTTGTCGCAAATAAGGAAATTACATAACCTGTACATGAGCAGGCAATCTTGAAGTATACGATCTTTGACCTGAAAAGTTTATTTTTGACCAAAACTTATGAGAATGCGGGGTTTGCGGTGACAAGTAATGTAGGTAGTTTTGTACCAGAAAGTGTTGAGAAACTGTCACACTTAAAAATAAATTCACTGTTTGGAGGTTCATGCAAATATGTGAAGGAAAAAAACATTTTGTAACACTATCAAAGATAATTACTTAGAAAAGTAGAATCATTTTCAACATATGATCGAACTTTTAAAAGTTCGAACATTTCAATGGAGATCTCCATACAGTGCGGAATGAGAAGATTTTCCTTTTCTGACTGTAGTGCGATCTCGGAGTTGGTATATTAAAAGAGCGGAGGGTGTGGGGGTGCAGGGGGGCTTGCCCCCCTCCTGTTTAAATGGTTCAGCTAGGTTTTTTCTTTGGTTTATTTTTTTTATTACATTTTTGAACTTTTAAAAGTTCGATCATATGGTGTCGAACATATGATGTTCGAATTTTTTTAAAGTTCGATTATGTAATATAGACGCCATTTTCAGATATTTCTTAATAAAATGAATTACTACTAACCATTACTACTTAGCTTGGCTAAGTTTGTCTGCCTGTACACTCCTTCCAATGGACTTTGTTGTATTTACATTCAGCATCTGGCAGTATACACAGAGTTAAATAATTTGGCATATAGTGAAGCCCTCACAATGGCCTTGAACTGTTTGTGTCTCATGGCACATTTTGGAAATCATAACTTTATGGCCTACTTTTTTAAAGTTTTTGAATATATTAGAACTCTTATTGAAACATATCTTTGAAGTTGACAAAATATTTTTTCAGATCATTCTGTCATATTCCAATTTAATATCTTGAATAGCTGGGAGATAAATAATAGGAAATTAGTGTTTTCTATGCTCTGAGTACTAAATATACTTAAATAGCCATTTTCTTCATATCTGATTTGTTTTATAAAAACGTGTAGTAGGTTTGCAATTTTTTTATGTAGTTTATATAGTTTGGGTAAAAGTAGTTGACAATACATTGAGTCAAAAGAAAAGGAAAAGGACTTCTTTTGCCATCTCTCCCATGACTATATTTGGGCCTTTCTTAACTATATTTGTGCTATCTTATGCTAAGATACAATTAAAATAATTTGAAACAGGAAACAGTATTATATTGAAGATATAATTATGCAAACTGTGTCTATAGTTACAGAGTAGCAGTATTTATTCCATGAAGGAAAAAAAAAAAAAAATATATATATATATATATATATATATATATATATATATATATATATATATATATTTATATATATTTATATGGGTCCCCTACACATGGTCGACGTTTCATAATGTCGAAGACCATATGGCCGAGACCATATGATCGACATTTGAAATGCCGCCCATGCGGAGCCAGCATCTCCGTACAGCGCAGAATGGAAAGATTTCCATTTCCGCACTGTAGTGCGATCTTGGAGTTGGTATATTTCAGTTATGGGGGTGTGGGGGGCAGAGCCCCCCAGGGGGGGAGAAGGGTGGGGTGGGACGGAGCCTACCTGCTAGCAGTTCAAAAGTAATATACTGTTGTGTGTTTTATATTTTTTTTTTTCATGTTTGAAATTTCAGGAGTCAAACATATTGTCTCGGCCATATGGGTTTCGGCTTTCTGAAATTTCGAACATGTATAGTTGACCCATTTATATATATATATATATATATATATATATATATATATATATATATATATACTTATATGTATATATATATATATATATATATATATATATATATTTATATAGGCTTACTATTAAAATATTGATGTTGAAACGTATGCCTATGAATTATTCGACCTACAGATGTTCGAATAGTTCATATGAGTACATTCTAAATGCTCAAATGTTATATTTGCGAATGTCCTGTGCATTCGTAAATATAAACTTTCGAAGGGATGTACAGAGATCGCAATACAGTGTGGTAAGGGAAATACATCCCTTCCCTCACTGTAGTACAATCTTGGAATTGGAATAAATAGTTAGGGGGTGTGGGGGGCACAGCCCCTCACAGGGGGGTACAGGGGGTTTGCCTCCCTGCATAAACAAGATGTTAGTTTTCGGAGTTTGGGATTTACGGCAAAGATGGCATTGTCATTAACTGCCGTAAAATGTCGAATTCGACATTTTTGGCAATTACTGCAGGTTTCCGACTAACTGATTAGTCATAAATCTGCAGATTTGACATTAATTGTCGACATTTAGATACAAAATTAATTTGAATTTCCTAATTTTAACAGTAAACCATATATGAGACAAATAGAAATATAGATATTTATATTTGTTTTGCATTTCAGGAATCTTGTATTATTTCTATTCCTACAGGCAATGAATTGGAATAGTGTTTGAAGAGTGTGGATAGTGCCAAATAAAAAGTATATAAATGTTAGACAGGATGCTATTGAATGAAGCAATACATACTTTTAGAATGTGTGATATTTGAAAGCATTACTTGGTATCAAATCTCATCAGAATAATGGTCAACTAAACACAAAACTATTATTCTGTTCATGCCGGGTGTGTGATTGTGTTGGAGAAAATGTAAGATGATCACTATATCATCATGAGAATGTATTTTCGGTGAAAATGGTTTCCACCATTAACTCCTTATAGATAATGATAATATAAGTGATGTTTGGAATGTGTTTTTGGAAGGCTGGAAAGGTAAACTAAGGGGTAAGTACATACAGCAGACATATTAGTCTATTTTTAAGCATAGTATACTAGAAAGTTGACTCATTTGAGAAAGAGGGGCTGCTTTCTGATGCTAAGTTTAGATGTTCTGCTTTACATTATGCATCTAGTCAAGAGATCAGCTTATATGTTGAGTATCACAAATATAAACTAATTCAGATTGCTTCTAAGGGACTTACCTTGCATACAGGAAGGCATATCTTTAAAAGTAAAGAAAAAAAACTGCAATGCTTTTACGTGACTGTTAGCAAAGTGGCAAATGCTTTTAACATAAATATTTCTCAGTAGAAATATTGTTATGCTTCTAAAAAGATAACCACTTTAATAATGTTCAGCACTGATTGTTTTTCCTTTGCAGGTTGGCAATGCAAGCAACTATAAAACACTCATGGTTTTAGCCAATGAAAACAGAAGTGTTGTGTTTTCTGATCTGAAACCATTTACAAGCTACATTGTAACGGTGACTGCGTTTGTAGGAGATGAGAAGACAGCACAAATCTATGGGAAAACTAGCACCCCTGTCACTGTTACAACACTAGAAACTTGTAAGTATTTCTTCTGTATGATATGTTTTCTGTCCAGCCTATGTGACATTACCCTTTGCTACAAAACATTAAGAGAACACATATATGGAATAGGGCATTTGATAAAGGAATAAAAAATTAAAATCTGAAATGATACATGTTTAACTTTTAGAATAAATAATAAAAACATGGTGGTCATTCAGATTCACTAGGTGTTAAACACAGACAGCTTATTAAGCTTGAAGGGAATATTACAACATTTGATTTGCATTAATTGCTTGCTTCTCTTCTGAATTTGCACTAATTGCTTTTTAATTTCAATTATGTGAACCATACTTTCTGATTCTATGATGTTTTTATCAAACAATTTGATTTTTGGAGTACCCACGGAGAGATGTGAATCTCAAACCACAGTGCAACTTTGATTATAACTGACGTTTAGACTGAGTAAGGAGACTAGTATCATAGTTAAGCAAGATTCCATTTCAGTACGGTGGATTATGGTGAGATTTACTTGGTTCCAAGAATGAAACAGGAGGGAGCAAATTAAACCATGAGCCACACTCTTATATCAAGAAATATTGTGATTATCATCCTTATCCAGGCGATTTTTTAATATTGTTTAAGCAATGGTAATATACAAGCAAAGGATTGCTTCACCTACTGTGGAACAGATTGTAGCTGGTTGTCTGCCTAGCTCTGAAAAATTTAAAGAAATCTCTCATTTCTCCGGACTTTGTTGCCTGGGTTAGTTCTACTAGGTCAATGGCCTCTTTTCAGGGGAGACCTAAAATGGTATTCATACTGACTAGGGGAAATTTGACCAGGGTACTAGACAGGAACTTCCCCTACTCTTTTTGCTATGTACCATGGGATCTTTTATACCCACCTGAGCTTCCACCATAACTTAGGCAGATGGGACCTTCGTTAAACATCTCATCCAAAGGATGGCACACTCAGGAATGCAGCACCATAGTTCAGGTATGATTTTTGGAGATAGATAATCTACTTAAATTATATTGAATTATTTATCAGGTAGTATTCAATTTTATATGAGTTTTGGTTCCAGTTTACAAACAAACTGATCGCTAAAGTCATGGAATATACTGCACTGAAATTATGTGATCAGGAAAAGATAGGAACTGTCTCATTGTCATATGAAGTGGTGGGCAGTTAGTCCATATGTTGCTGCTTTTGTACCTATTGTTGAATGACTCTTCACTGTTAATATATAAATATGTTTGTAATTTATGAATTATTTTAGCAATAATCCATGACTGTGTGGATTATTATTACTATGCAATGACATTATTTAAGAAAGCGATTGCTTACCTATCTTATAATGCTATTGTATGGTGGCACTTCAGTTACCTACCACCTTCTCTACACAGTACTCCTGTACTGTGCATGGTATAGTACATTCATCCACATGCTTGCACAGTACATCAGAACAGTGCAATAGAGGTGAAACAGAAAAGAGCAATTTGTTATTAGTATTATTACTGGCTTATGACTTGGCTCCTTTGCTGAACTGGACAAAGTCAAAAATAATGGGATGCCCTAAAAATCAGAGATAACTAAATATTACTGTATGTCTCTTAAAAAGCTAATAGAACAACATTTTTTGGCATCAACATGCATTCTCTGAACAGGAAGTATAAAAGTTAATGACTGACAAAACTGACTAACAATAATCTTGAGTGATTTACCAGATAAAAAGTTTATGAAAGACAGGGTAAAATATAAGAATAATCAAAGATATTTTCTTCTCTGGACACTTGAGGGGTATGGTTACCAGCAGTGTGATCAACCAGTTCATGCATCAAGCCACCTGGCCAGCTTACTCCTCTAACACTTCCTCCAACTCCTTTATCAGGAGATGATCTGTGACTCATTGATGACATCACTGCCAGAGAGTAGTGTAGCAAGGATGGGGCAAAAGAGGCATATGCCCTGGATGAAAGTGTTAGAGGTTGTAAGCTTGAAGTGCCATTCCTTCATTCTTCGTTACATACTGGCATTTCTAAATGCTGATACAGAAATTAACTTTCAAACTTTTTTTTTTTTTTGTCTATCAGAGCTGCCTTTTTTGCCTTCTATTTGAACAAGAGGGTGAGACACTAGTTTAGGGACCAGACCAGGGCATTGGCTAAGCCACTGGTACAGCCCTAGAAATGTATGTCCCTCCTAGTATATGTGCCCATCTGGTCTGCTCCAATATCCACAGCATGTTACTGTGCTAACTGCCATGACTGGTATGTGTCGAGTGGCAGTCGCCATGCTATACAGACAGAATGATCCAGACGTGTCTGCAAAGTCAGAAGTAAACCTTGTGTCTGTGAGGTAAAGCGATTAACTATTATGCCAACCCCACCTTCATTTTCATTTTAGGCTGATAAGTATTGTACCTCCTTTGAATGGATTAGCAAGTAAGCATATATAGGTTGTGTTTTCCAATACATACTACTGTGACATATGGGTGTGACATGTACCTTTGTATAATTATAACTGTGAGTAATACATTTCTGCTGTTAAATTAAATATATGATGACAGGCATCATACTCACCCATTTCCCCATTCTCATCTGGTACAGGAGTATATTCTCCACAAAGTACTTCTGAGCTAAAAAATATTAACAAGAAATATAAATATCTTGAATTTCTCCATGACTTAAATAATAGGGCTGTGACCTACCATGCATGTTTACCATGCATCCCAGATGAACTGTCATCTTCCCATTACTTTAGAAGGTTGAATAGTGTCTCTTCAGCTCATTGTAATGGTACAATGACTGCTCACCAGAGCACTTGGGTGCCATACTGCACACAGTGCCTTGAATATCACTTAGTGATGCTCCAGGTGGGCATGTCTTAACATATGCTACTATGTGCTCTACCTGTCCAACTTAGGGCCAGACAGCTAATGAGCATGGCTTCTTTGTTGTTATAATAACATTGCGCATACAACACTGTCAGTCTGTTTAAGGTTATGTATGATTTATTTCAGTAGGTTGCAAGTATTGGTAAGGGGTTTATTTATACACGGTATAATGCTTACATGATAGAGTTAGGTTCCTCTATTATGGATATAGTCCTACCTGTAGTTGAAGAACTGTCTGGGCCCAATGATGATGGCAGCAAAATCCCAGCACAGCTGGGGTTATGAAGTCAGTAGTAGATATGGGTAATGCAATGGTTCAATCCCGACTCCCTTCCATGGACAAAGCTCCTGGGTCTGTGATTGTACAACCCACCCTGAACCCAGCATGCCAATGTAGGACAGGATGAGGCCAAAACATCAGCTCACAGAGCAACTTCATCTCCAGTGGCACTTTGGTTGCCACCAGCTACATTCAGCATACAGAGGGCCTCATGGATCAGAGTACTAGAGGCCTTCCACTCCATGGGTATTTCCCCCTTCCAAATCTGAATGTCTCTATGGCCACTATGCAGTGATAGTGCCCCACATCAGCTGTCTCATATGCTGTATCATGGTATTGAAAAGCTGATGAAATATCCCTGAGGTAGATGCCTGGAGTACACCAACCATGTCCACAATTGGTCAGTGGATGACCCCTATAGCTAAACTTCTCAAAGCCACACATACCTTGTTGTCCACAGGAAGTGGTATGCCACACAATCCACAAGCCTGCATATGTGGGTAACACATAGGTACATAGGTTCATAGGTTGGTACTAGGCTATCGGCCCTAGGGCCTATACAAGCCTAGCCATAACAATTCCCTGGCTATTTCTTCCCACACTATTTACTTCCCTGGTCCCCTGTCTAGCAGGGCAACTGACATGATCCCCAGGGTGAATTTCCTTTCTTCCATCCAATTATCAAGGTTCCTTTTGAAGAGGGCCAAGGAAGTGCTCTGCTTGACATGTATGGGCAGTCTATTCCAGAGTCTGGGGAGTTTCAGGGTCAGGAACCTAGCCCTTCAGCATGTTTTGTTTATTGTAATGACAAGGTTTAGATCCCTGGAGTATGTGGCTCTGAGGGATTGGGATTTCTTTAAGTGTAGCATGTCCAACAGCTCTGGGTTTGACATGGCCTTGTATGTTAAGCAGAGATCGCCTCTGAGTAGATGATATGCGACAGAGTATAGCTGGAGTTTTTTAAGGCGGTCAGCATAGGGCATCTGCTTTAGGCCTGTGATTCTTTCAGTAAGGTATTTCTGTGACCTTTTCAGTTGTTGCAGATATCTTGAGAGGTACATACCAAATGGGGCATTGTATTCTATAATGGGTCTAATGAGGGATGAGTACAGTGGGACAATGACCTCCATTTTTCTGGATGAAAAGCCCTTAGTGATGAGGTGTGCCACATAGAAGGATTTCCTGACTGTTGTGGCGATGTGATTATTGAAGGTGAGACCACTGTCCACCTGTGTCCCTAAGTCTCTTATCACATTTTTGGTGTTTGGTGTACTGCCACCTATGTGGTAATTCACAGGTACATGTTTTTTCCCAAAGGGGATAACTATACATTTCTTGGCATTGAGCTTGAGCCCATGACTCTGGCACCAAGCATCTGTTTCTCTAAGGCCCTTTTGTAGAGTATCCACATCATTTGGGGATTTAATAATTGCTCCCAGTTTGCAGTCATCTGCGAACTTTGTTAGCCAAAGTCCCTTAGTGTTGGCCTGTACTTCAGAGAAGTAGATGCCAAACAAGAGAAGTCCCAGGACTGAACCCTGAGGTACTCCACTTGTCACTTGTCTAGAGCTGGATTTGGAGTCAGCTACTTTAACAGTGTGGATTCTGTCAGTAAGCCAGTTGGCAACCCATCGAGTGATGTAGGGATTAATGCCCAGCTTAGTAAGTTTATCTATGATTCCTGAGTGGGGGATGGTGTCAAAGTCATTGGACTGCCTGACCCTCATCCACGGCTCTGGAAACTGATTCAAAGAAGTCAATCAGGTTTAGGAGACAAGATCAGCACTTCACGAACCCAAACTGGGTGGGGTCCAATGTTTGAAGGTTGCCAATATCTTTGTTTATAAGTTCCATGATAATACGTTCCATGGCCTTGCAGATTAGGCTTGTCAGACTGATGGGGCAGTAGTTCCCAGGATCCAAGGTGGATCCCCCCTTGTGGAGTGGGATAACTGTAGCTGTGTGCCACTCAGTGGGCATGAAGCCTGAGGTGAGGGTATGATTAAACATGACACTTAGGTGAGGTCCCAGTTTATTTTGTAGTTCATGTAGTACACAGCCCAGGATGTCATCTGGTCCCATGGATGCTGTATTCTTAGCTTTGGAGAGTGCATTTTTTACCCGTGTGGCCATTACTACTGGAATTTGGCAATCTTCTGGTATTGAGATGGGCTGTTTAGGGGGTGAGAGGGGGGTGAAGTTGGCACTGAATCGATCTGCCAAAATATTGGGAATATCCTTGTGATCAGTATATTTAATGCCATTCTGTTGTAGCTCAGAGCAGATCTGAGCATTGCCATTTAGATTCTTGACATAGTTATAGAATGCCTTGTGGTTGTCTTTGGAATCTTTGGCAATTTTATTTTCGTAGCTAACTTTGGAGGATTTTACAAGGGATATCAGCTTCTTACTGAGGCTGGTAAGGGCATTTTTTGCATCGTGGGATTTTCCTCTTTTCTGCAACAGTTTCTTCCTTTTGTTGTAATGTTTGTTTATGGCAGTGGACCACCAGATTGGCTTCCTTTTTCTGGAGGAGAGCATCTTGGTTCTATTTGGGATGGTACAATTCATGCATGAGTGGATGTGCTCATACAGTGCCTTAGTGTAGGACTCAGCAGTCGAACATTCAGTTCCCGTCTGCATGGGTGTCATGAAGTTTGTCACTTCTGACTTGAGTAGCATGAAGTTGGCTTTGGAGAAGCTTTTTATGGAGGTTTCCTTACTGGAGACTGGGGATGGGGTGTGGATGTTAAGGGTGATTAGCTTATGGTCTGACCTGAACAATGAGGGGGTGACCATAGGTGTGGAGCATCGATTTCCCATGTTGGTAATTACCAGGTCTTGGATAGTGGAGCCTCTGGTGGGACTATGGATTAGCTGATCTAGGGCGTTGGAATTTATGAATTCCAAGAACCGTTGGGCAAAGGTGTTGGTACATGAGTAGTTTTCCCAGTTAATGGCAGGGTAGTTGAAATCACCCAGTGTGTTTGGTTGTATCTTAATATTTTCTAGTATCTTCAGAAAGGTGTAGTGAGAATCCTGTGGCATGGTGGGGGATCTGTAGCAAGCTACAGTTTGGATTGCAGTGTAACCTAGAGTTAGTTGCACCTGGAGAATTTCAGACACATTGTGTTGGGCAACTAGCCTGGTGGTGTGTATATCCTTGGTCTCATTCAGCTTCTGCATGGTGCCTCTGTCCACACAGTAGTGGTCCACAATTTCTAAGTTACTGAGATCATTTATGTTTATGCTATGTTAGGCACAGACAGATGACTCAATAGCACTGAGGGTGATAACAGGCATCTCTGTGATTAATGTCAGTGAAAATAACTTTTTGAATAAACAGATTTTCTAATGTGGCAGCTACCCAATATATAATTTCATGATCTCTCTCTCCCATAACTCCAGGATTTTACTACGGGCAGTGACTCTGGAAGTCAGGTCTCAACACAAGAAATATATATGTTTCTGAATCAAGTTGCCATGCTGTTTACCATCATTCGTATCTGCCATTACCTTTACTTTAATAATGTTGCTCATTTCCATGTCATTATATTGTCATTTGCAAGCATTACATGCACTCACATTTTATGCACAAGCTCAGTCATGATAAGTGTGTCTCTGAATCTCCCACCAAGTGTAAGGACACTCTGTGTCCCTATATATCTACCACAATGATTAAAATGTTTCTGAATTACAGAGTATGCCACCATAAAGTAATTTTTCAAACAGAAATGCTTAGATGAAACATTGCTGGTCTTTTTGAAATATCTCTCACTAATGTACAAAGAAATAGTGGGCTGCTGTTTCATCAGAAATGCAGATGTTGCTGTAGTATAGAAATACTTCAGTTTTGACAACGTTAGGTTTTCTACAATCTTTAGTTTTATTTATTTACAGGTTCTTTTATCTGTGTTATTTTTGATGAACTTACTTGAAGGCCTTATTTTACTTTTGCACTTCATGTTTTAACAACTTCCCCATGCCTTATTCTGCAGTATACCCTGCCAATACTCTGTTTTGAGAATATGAGTGACACAGGGATGATTTCAAAGCCATGCACATGTAATCATTTTGTTTTAATTATCATGTATTCCTTTCCACTGAAATGAAACATACCTATCATCACAAATGCACGTAGGTAAAATGCAGTTAAGAGAATGGCTTTTTAACACTGTTTGGTGTCACCTCTACAGATGTGCTACATAGCACAAGTAAAACACAATAAAAAAAAAAAAAAAAAAAAATTGCAGAGGGCAAGCTCCCCTGTTAATTATATATATATATATATATATATATATATATATATATATATATATATATATATATATATATATATATATATATATACTACCTATGAGATCATACACTATCAGGGAAAAGGGCATATTTCCCTACCTAGCATATTTGCCATTTTGCCAACCTCTCAACCATCTGCTTAGTTGACCAACTTTTGGCGACTAAACAGATGTTGACCAACTGTAGTATTAGCAATAATCAGCACTCTCCTTTGATATATATATATATATATATATATATATATATATATATATGGGTTCCATACACTAGATCGAATTTTCACTAATTCGAAATAGTGCTTGGAATGCTCACTGTAACGAAAGTGCACTTAATCGAAAGTGCACTTACGCAAAGTTCAGTACAACAAACGGGTGTTGTACTGAACTTCTGTGCAGTTCTCACGGACCTTAGGGTTAGGGCATGGGTCATAGTAAGGGGATAGCCCTACGGGCTATCCCCTTAGCATGACCTGTGCCCTAACCCTAAGGTCCATGACGACTGCAGCGCAGTGAAGGACATAGCAATGTCCTCCACTATGGTGTGATAGTCACGAACGTTAGGGTTAGGGCATGGGTTAGGGTAAGGGGATAGCTTTGCTAGCTATCCCCTTACCCTAGCCCATGCCATAACCCTAAGGTCCATGACTATCGCACCATAGTGGTGGACACAGCTTGTTTTTTATGTCATCTACTGTGCTGCGTTGTTTTTGGTGAAGTGCACTTATGCAAAAGTTCACTTTCGTTAAAGTGAACTTTCACAGAAGTGAGGCTTCCTATTACAAGTTTGAAGTAGTGAACTTTCGTTCTTGTAATAGGAATCCATATATATATGTGTGTGTGTGTGTGTGTGTGTGTGTGTGTGTGTGTGTGTGTGTGTGTGTGTGTGTGTGTGTCTTCTTATTGACCCCTTACAATCTTACATTGTCATTGACTGTTCTTGTTAATGTATTGCAATCTGTTTTATCAATGTGAAATTCATGTGCTCATAGCCATTGATACTTATCTGTTTTATTTAACCATTTCCATCTTGCTCAGTCCTTATCTCCTTACATTTTATCATCCTTTGTGCTTGATGAAATTTTTGTCTTTGTCCTATACCCTTTACTACCCTTACTGTTATCAGAATCACATTATCACACCACATACATTGCCAAAATGGGCTTATAAAATAATAAAAATCATTTATCTGTGGTATATGCTGTGCAACATTTGGCAAAGCACAACTTTGTTGTCCATATAAAACCATAGAGAAATAATACTTTTTCTATAGCAAAAATTGAGAAAAATCCTTTGAATACAATAAAACATTGTCATACTTTGTGTAACTATGGTGAGTGTCCATGTGTGAAACTAGTCAGTACTGGCATAAGCTGACATTAATAGTTGCATTATAACACTTTCCATGTCTTTTTGTATCATAACATGATATGTACATTGTCAGTACATTAGTGGCAGGATTGTGATTTCCTGATTATTGCATGTTGTGCACCAGTGTTCATTTTTTTAATTTTCTACATTCTCTTGAAATGTATGTGTTCTTACAATTTTCTTATATGTTCCTCTTAGGCATCACTTGCTAATCCCCTGAGCTATGGAATATCAGTTAGGCAGACAGGTGTTCAAATCCAGTGAGGTCTAAGTTGTTGCATTCTGACAAACAATCCACACCTTGCAATAAGTACTTACAATGCATATATGGAATAATAGTAAACATATTATGTATATATATAACAGGTTGTCATTTATGTACAAATTGTGACTACATTGGGGTGATACATTTGATTACCTGATTGCTGAATGCTGTTTAGCAATGATAATTTTTTAGTCTCAGTGTTATAACATTCCCTTGAAATGTTTGTTTTCTTACAACCTTATCATAATTATCTCCGTGGATTCACTTGCTAATGTGATGGTCTGTATAATATCAGTTAGGCAGGCAGGGGTTCAAATCTATTGAGGTCTAAGTTGCAGAAGTCTGATAAACAATCCATACCTTGCAGTAATTACTTACAATACAGGTAAATATGGAACATGTATGTAACAGGTTATGATTGATGTATACATTGTCAATTCAATATCAGTTGGTTTTGATTCTCTGATTTCCTTTGATTCCCACAAGACACACACCTAAGCCCCTAAGGCAAAACAGCTTGCCGAATACAATAATCATAGGTGACTCATTAGTGAGGCACACTGATGTGCCACTCATTAAGTTGAATAAGGAGAATGTAACAGCTGTCTATCAGGTGTTGGAATCTGACACATAACACACGCACTCAGATCACTCCACAATAAGTACAAGTATGACTCTGTCAATGTTCATGTGGGTGTGAATGACCTAAGATGCACCTCCCTGGACTACATGAAAAGAGACATGGTGGAGCTCTTGGATTATGCGGCCCAAGCAGGTATGACCCTAGCCCTGAGCAGCATCCTACCATCACCCAGAATGATACCACAGTACAAACAGAAAATTATTGACTTTAACAATTGGCTAAGTTTCTGGTGTCATTCTAAGGAGATCCAGTATCGGTCTGCTTGGGATGACATGATTGACAGACCTGAATACTTTGCCAGAGATGGCCTGCATCTGTCACCCTTGGGATTCTGGGTACTGGCTAAGGCTCTTCCTACCCCTGTAGTGCATTTTTAGGCGGTTTTCCAAAGACCAAATTACCACCATAACAGCTATAAATAAATGCACTTTGAGGGTCATGCTGTTCAATGTTAGAAGTCTGAATCTCAAGATGCACTTGCTCGAAGCACTCCTCAAAATTGAGAACATCGACATTTGTGCTGTAAAGGAGACCTGCTTTAAAGCAGCAGAAAGCACCCCTGCACTACCAGGCTATAACTCATTCCACACCTTTCAGCCCCAGAACATGGACCAAAGTTCCAAAGGTGGTGGTGTCTCCATATTCGTAAAGGATATGCACACCTCCAGACTAGTAGCCCAGCATAATGCATCTGAGGTACTCCAGGTACAAATAACTTTGGGTAATTCAGCAATTCAGGTCATAGCCTGCTATAGGTCCCCAACCATGCCTCATGACTCTCACTCCACATTCCTAAGCACCCGATCCAACTCAACACTCTCATACTAGGTGACTTTAACTACTCCTCTATCAGCTGGGAAAACTACTTATGCACCAATACACTGGCCCAACGTTTCCTGGAATTCATCAATTCCAATGCCCTGGACCATCTCATTCTTACCCCCACTAGAGGAAGCAACATTCTTGACCTGGTTATTACTAACATGGACAACCGTTGCTCTACACCAATAGTCATTTCCTTCCTGGTTCGATCTGACCACAAACTAATCACCATGGAAATCCACATCTCACCCACAGCCCCGCAAAGGTATCCACCCTGAAAAACTTCTCCAAAGCTGACTTTGTACTCCTAAAAGCAGAGGTGGATAACTTCACAGCACCCATGCCAATGGAAAATAGATGCATGACTGCCTAATCATACACCAATGCCCTGTGTGAACACATACATAAATGAATGGAACTAGCCATACCCAACAGAACCAAGACACTCTCCTACAAAAAAAGGAAGCCAGTCTGGTGGTCCCCTGCCATTAATAACCTCTACAACAGAAGGAAGAAACTGTTGCAGAAAAAGGTGAAGTCCCAAGACTGGAAAAATTCCCTTATTAGCCTCAAAAAAAGCTGAGATCCCTCATCAAAACCTCCAAAGCCAGCTATGAAGGCAGAATTGCAGCAGACACTAAAAGCAACCACAAAGCCTTCTATAGTTATATCAAGAATCTCCATGGCAATAACTAGATTTCTGAGTTACTGCACAATGGCACCTCCTATACTGAGCCAACAGATATTGCCAACATACTGGCCAACAGATTCAGTTCCAACTTTACCCCTCTCTCCCCCCAAAGGACCAATCTTAACACCAGAAGAATGCCAGACACCCAGCATTACTGCAGCACAGGTTAAAGATGCATTGTCTAAGGCCAATAATACAGCTTCCATGGGACCCAACAATATCCCTGGCTGCATTCTACATGAATTACAAAGTGAACTGACACCACATCTCTGTGCTATGTTCACTCACAGCCTCATCTCAGGCTTTGTCCCTACCAAGTGTCAGACTGCTACAGTCATCCCTCTCCATAAAGGAGGAGCAACTACAGACCCTGGAAATTACTGCCCCATTAGCCGGATGAGTCTGATATGTAAGGCTATGGAGCTCATCATCATGGACCTATTTAACAAGGATATAGGGAATCTCCAAACTCTAGATCCCATGCAATTTGGTTTTGTGAAAGGTAGATCATGCCTGCTTAACCTGGTTGACTTCTTTAAGTCAGTCACCAGTGTGGTGGATGAAGGTAAGGCAATTCATACAGCCTACCTCAATCTGGCCAAGGCCTCTGATACATTCCTCACACAGGAATTACTGATAAACTCAGAAAACTAGGCATCGGCCCCTATATCATCAGGTGGGTGGCAAATTGGCTCACAGATAGTACCCACAGTGTGAAAGTAGTGGACTCCAAGTCAGACTGCTAACCAGTCACTTGTGGAGTCCCACAGGGATTGGTTCTGGGTCCTCCTCTCTTTGGCATCTACTTCTCAGAAGTCTAGGCCAACACAGAGGGACTCTGGCTGACCAAATTCACAGATTACTGCAAGCTGGGAGCCATTATTAACTTCCCAAGTGATGCAGACATCCTACAGAAAGGCCTCACTGAGTCTAATCACTGGTGTTGAAACCATGGCATTAAGCTTAATGCCAAAAATGCATTGTCATCCCCTTTGGGAAAAACTCAGTTTCCACTAATTACCACATAGATGGGAGCCCACTGAACACTGAAGGTGTTATAAGAGATCTAGGGACACAGTTGATAGCAACCTCTGCTTCGACCACCACATTGCCACTGTGATCAGAAAGTCCTTCTATGTGGCACATCTCATTATCAAGGGTTTTGCATCCAGGAAGAAAGAGGTCATCATTTCTTTCTACTCTTCCCTCATTAGACCAATCATAGAGTATAATGCCCCATTTGGCATGTACCACACTAGACATCTGCAACAGCTGGAGAGGTCACAAAAGTACCTCATGAAGAAGATCCTAGACCTTAAACACATATCCTACATGGACAGACTCAAACAACTCCAGCTATTCTCTGTCTCATATCATCTACTAAGAGGTGATCTCTGCTTGACTTACAAAGCCATGTGTGAACCAGGTCTGTTAGAAATGCTACATCTAAAGAATTCCCAATCCCTCCGCACCACACACTCCAGAGACCTCAACCTCATCACCACAATCAAGACAGCATGCTGGAGGGACAGGTTCATAACCTAGAGTCTGCCCATGCTCTGGAATAGACTTCCCATACATGTCATGCAGAGCACCTCACTAGCCCTCTTCAAGAGAAATCTTGATGAGTGGATGGGAAATAGAAAGATCACCCCAGGGATCACTCCAGTGGCTCTACTTGATAGAGGCACTGGGAACTAATGATGAGTGGCTCAATTCCAGGGCACTTCTATGGGCTAGGCTTGTAAAGGCCCCAGGGCCATTAGCTTGGTACACACCTATGAACCTATGATTGTTACCTGTTGGTTACCACTGTTTTTTTTTTTTCATTTTTCCATAGTGTTTTAACTTTTCCTTGAAAATGTGTATTTTGTGATCCCTTCATTATAAGTTCATCTGTGGCTTCATTTGATAATACAGCAGTCTAGATAGTATTAGTTAGACAGGTAGGGGTTCAAATCCATGAAGGCCTACTTTGCAGCAGGCTGATGAACAATTATACAAATGTTAAATAAATAAATAAATATTATAATCTGCTAACAGTATGCCATGCAAATATAAAATAAAATAAACATGATACATGTATTTGACAGCTTCCATGGCTCAGTTTATTCATGCACTGATGTGCACAGTGTCACTATATAGGCACATGAGTTTTAATCACATTTTGGTTGGTATGTTGTTTGTTGTTTTCTACTGTTCACTTTTCAGTCATCCTAATGCCAACCTTTCTCTGAAATGTGTGTATTCAGAGCCCTTATGGATACATTTATCTGTGGTTTCACTTGCTTATTCTCTGGTATAGAAAATATTCTTGTCAAGGGTATGTTTTCAAATGTGTGTTAGTATATTTTTATTGTCCTGTTACCAAGTGTTGTTTTCCCTTAAAAAGTGTTTTCTGGTCACCTTTTCTCAAAACAAATATAGAAGATGACCTTACTGAAGGTTGTGTTGCCCACACGAAATGAGAACAAGCAAAAACAATGGCAACAACCACCACGAGATGAAGTCCAAGGTTTAATCACAATAAAAGCAGCATAAAAACAGAGCAAACATACTGATATGTAAATACTTTCAGGCTAATTCCCTTCTTCAGACAATTTACTAATGGTAAAAGCAGTCTTTATGTAAAACACCAACCAATCACAAATCAATAATTCACCTGCCTTTTCTTTAGGGCTGCCTTAAGGGGAATTACATCATTGAGTCCTGAGGATCTATGAGCTGTTAGCTCTATAATCCATCTAGTTTTCTGATACTCCATTTCATTGACCAAATCCCCTCCCCTAAAACCTTTGTGTATGCTCTGTATAACAGCAAACTTAAAAACATGTCCTGGAAATTGGTGGATGTGTCGGTACAAAGCATTATGTCTGCTATGTAACCTAATAGAAGACAAATGATTCAGTATTCTATTCTTTAACATATGTTAAAGAATAGAATACTGAATTATTGATTTGTGATTGGCAGGTGTTTTACATAAAGACTGCTTTTACCACTAGTAAATTGTCTGAAGAAGGGCATTAGCCTGAAAGCACTTACATATCAGTACATTTGCTCTGTTTTTATACTGCTTTTATTGTGATTAAACCTTGGACTTCATCTTGTGGTGGTTATTGCCATTGTTTTTGCTTGGTCACCTTTTCTGTGCATGCTTCCTTGGCATGCCTTGCTAATAAAGTGGTCCAGAGAACATATACTTGAAAAAGGCAGAGGTTTGAACTCCATGCAGATATATTTTCTGTCCGCCTATTATATGTTCTGTTCTCCTGAAATTTGTTTTCCAGGCACTTTTTCTACCAGTGTTTCTATAGCATGCCTTGGTAAAGCTCTGGACTAGAACATATCAGTAATATAGGCAGTGGTTCAATTCCATTCATATATATCTCTCATTTTGTGTTATCATATGTTCAATTCCCCTCACAGTAAACAATCCATTATAGATATGTTCATTATGTGGATGAAGATGTGACTTTCCATCATAACATGTTTTGGATTCTGCTGCCATTATTGAGTTAGGAAGTTGGGAGATATGGGCTCCTATCTCATCTTCAACTTGCTTGTTCAACTTTCTGTGGTCATACATAGCAAGACATTTGGCAGAGGGCAACTTCAATGGCCAGTATTAATCGCAAACAAATAGCACTCTCAAGTCCTGTGGTCAAACTGAAGGAAAACCCTTAGAACATGCCAATCAGTCATGCAAAGGATCTATGCTTTGCTGTGCTTTCCATTTTGAAATAATGTGCAGCTACTTACATTATTCAAAGTCCTTTGATGGCTCAGTACACTTCTACAATGATTATTACAGTATCAGTACATTGGTTGGGAGTTTTAGTTCCTCGGGGGGTTGTATGCTGTTTCATTACTTTACTGTTTGCAGTCTCCACATGTACTACATTTGCCAGGCATATATGTTTTATAATACCTTCAGCTCAGACTGCTGCAGTGGCTCCCTTTGCTAATGCACTGCCATGAAACATTTAAGTGCTATCCATCTTCACATGTAATACATTTCCAAGATATGTGTTTTCTGACTATTGCAGTGACTCCTCTTGCCAGTAAACTGTGGATATGCTGGAATGTGGACTGAATTGCTGACTGACAGGGTAACACATATTCCTGTTTTAATGACATTCACAGTATCATACAAGCCCACTGCTACCATGCTGATATTGTAAGACCAGTGCAGGGTGGTACATCACATTACTTTATTATATCCAACCTAGACTGTGTATACTGTATACTTCACATTCTTCCAAAGTGGTGTATTGTCAGAAAGACTTTCTTCTGTTAATTGTTTGCTTCCCCAACTCCATTAGCACCTTTATGTCATCCATCTTTTTAGATTCAGTTATTATAATGTAACCTCTACTCTACCCTCAATCATCTTTAGTACTTTCCTTCCCACTGCAGATTTCTCTATATATGCTCTTGCTGCTGTTGATTATATCAGCATTTTACAACCTCATTTGCTTGTATTTCAATGTGACCATAGGGTGGTTTACCATGATCTAGCCATAACAAAAAAGTAATTGCCAAAAATGAATGTATATTAAGGTAACCCATGCTGCAAATGCATGCCGAAAAATATACCTATATGTCATGCAAAGGAATATCATCTAGTAAAGATATGCATGAAGCAGACAGTAACAATATTAATTAAAGACATGTATCACGTACCTATCTGGAAGCAAGGAATGTGATAACATTACTGTGGTTGAAACTGTAGTGCTTCAGCCATAAATAGGCAGGTATACCTGTTTCACAGCAGCACCTATGGGTAGAAAGGAATGTTTTATGGAAAAGTATGCATTATATGTCTTGTACATGAATCTAATTTCTGCTATGCATTGTAAAAGGTGGGTATAGTGTGTGGTTAAAGACTGTGCAGTCTGTAAGAGTGTATACCCAGACTCACACTTATGGATCTGTAGGAACTTGTAACACATGCATATAATATATGGTATAATATATACTGACTGTATGTAACTGTGGGGATACAACAACGGTGTGCTGCTGATGATTTAGAATGCTACCATAGCTAAAGTTGCAGCAACTGTTGGTAACTGCTATTCTGCAATGTTTGTGTGTTTGAGGGGAGTGGCAAACAATGGGGCATCTATTGATATAACAACAATAGTTCTTATAGAATGGTTCCTACAATTGGAATGAGTGAGGATGCATAATGTCACTCTAGGGGATGATAGTGAAGGTTTTCAGTAGTGTCGCTGTGTAGTATGCAGAATACTAAGGCTATTGTCTGCTGACAGCCTTCATCCCATAGTCCATGATTTGATTCCCTCACATTACATTTACCTGCTGCATGGTTTTGAGCCAGTTTCTTATCTAGGCAGTACTCTCAGACCTTCACTGCAAATGGGCTTGAAGTCAGTTGGACAACTATGTTTATCACTAAATAACTAACTAACTAAGCAAGATGCGCCACTAATGCAGGCCCATAACACTTCTGTGATTGGGCAGATAGAATGTAACTGTTGCATATGTGACAATAGGCCTGTATCAGTTTCAGGGGCTTTATTTGTTGGTGACACCACAGAATTACTCAGCGCTAGTCAACAAGAGGCAGATGCTTTAATTTCTATAAATCTGTACATCACTAAATATACTCATATAATAGTAAATTTCAATTTATATTCAGTAAATGTCATAAAATCTGAAAAGTGCCAAATTAGGAGATGTGAGCAATGCCTTTTTTGTTGGTCTCACATAAAGATGTTCCTTTAGCTGCAAATTATGGGGCTCTGCAGAGTGCGCTGGAGTACTTTGCTTTTGAATGTGAAATGCCTGGCATGAAAATAATAGTGTCCAAATCAGAAGGTAAGGCTCATGTCTGGAAAAGACCGGATTATTTTTTCCAGGTGATTGCAGCTTAGCTACCTCAAGCAAATGAGCGCAGGTGTGTTGTGGTCCTGTTGTGACTGTGGGTAGTGGGGCTTAAGTGCTTGGCCAGTATCTATTGGAGCAGAAGTGGCAGCAATGCAGATGTTGTACCTGAATCAGGTAGGGAACTGAGAGTTGAGTTACAAGTTGACATTGTTAGTTAATTAATCTATGCCCACATCCTGACCTGTGGTCATGAGAAAAGTAGTGATCAAATGATGAGCCCATGTCTACTGGTGGCATTGCACACAGACTCACTTTTTCAGCATAGCAATCCAAGAGAATATAGCAATATAGCTACTGCTTCTTCCTATTAAGTAGACTCAGTTATGTTTTAAGGTATTTGTACTGATACCCCTGGGTGCTTCAAAGAGTAAGTGTATGAGACACAGCCCACTAGAAAGCATTATATCGATGGTTTCCTGCAAATGCCTATAGATCTGATAAAGTGAGCTGAAGAGAGATGAGACTGGTCTACCTAGTTCGATTTGTTATTTTCATAGTAACGTGACCCCTTCCAGGACAACTAATTTAGAAAATTATGCTGACATTGATGAACTACAATAAAAGACACACTGACATGGGTATAATTTCTAAAATAAAATTCAGTTTTAACAGTATAAATCTTACTAGAGGCAAAAAAGCTTCATAAAACAGCCTATGGTGCTACTTTGGTAACAGTTCAGATAACAGTTTAGACTATGAGGAAAAAGAAAACTAATAACTCAAATCCATTCTGTCAAACTATAATTTTACAGCACTTACAAACAAACATACATACATACATACATACTGAATCACCTGATATTTTATATTTATTAATATAAAAGTAAACAATCTATAGCAAAATATACCCTAGAAGACTGACATGTCATATAACTGCTTAAAAAATCAGTTCAATATGTAGCCAAATTATGTAATTTTTATTTTATTTTACATTTTTTTACCAAGAAATTCTGACTGGGTGTGACCCCATTTTCAGTGTAGGCCCAGGAAGAAAAGCTTAACATAAAAATATGTGCAAAATTTCAACAATTTACAGAAAGTTTAACAATTTACAAAAATTACAAGAGAAACATTATTACAAAGACAAGTTGGACCATTATGTATATAAATGGATTTAGTGTGTTTTGTCGAAAAGCCAAAACATCGAATGCTACTTTGTTGACATTCACAATATCGAAGCCTCACTTCATCAACTCCCCTGACTTTCCCATGGTAAGTAACCACTTATCCAAAAAACCTAAACCGCACCATCCCTAACCCACCCAGGTGCACCGCCCCCCCCCCCAACTAAATATACCAACTCTGAGATTGCACTACAGCTGGGAAAAGGGAAAAACTGAACATCCAGCACAACCAGTTACTTACTGTGGGAGAGTCTTCATAGTTCCGGTGAGTTGATGATGTGCGGCTTCGATATTGTGAGCTTCGACAAAGTAGCATTTAATGATTTGACATTTCAGCAAAATCAGGTAGACCCATATAAATATAAATATAAATTCAGGTTATAGCAATTCAGGCTAGACCTTTCAATCGGTACACCATGAAGTGGATCTTACTGTGCAAATTTAGTTTCAGTAATGACATTAAACAGTTTATCACCGAGAAAGAAAAACTGCCTATATTAAACACAAACCATTAAACAAACATTATTTATTCTATTTACCTTCTTTCATTTTTCTACTTTGGATACAATAGAAGAGTCTGCATGGGTTCTGTTCAAGCAGCTTTATTTTATACAAACACATCACTATAGAGTTTGCTGACTTTAACTTAAGCAACTTATATACAAACTAACAACTGCAATCATGCATGCTCACTTTCTGGCTACTCTTTCAGAATGGCACTAGGGATTACACCTGGCTGGAATTTATACGTGCACGTACAGTCTTCAACATGCTTCTTAGACACAACACATATCACATACACTCTGATCTACATCCTCCCTCTTTGAAAAAAAGATCATTATGAATCTATTTGGCATGCATATATCACAGGTAATTCTTTGTCATGCATTATACAAGACTAGGTACATATATATATATATATATATATATATATATATATATATATATATGGGTCTGGAACTAATGAGCGAACAGCCATTTTTCACCGAATCTGAAATGGCTGTGCATACTTATACGAAAGTGCTTTTCATCGAAGAAGCGCTTTCACGTAAGTATGTCTGGTGGTAGAGTGAGTTGTGGGGGAGTGACTGTCGTGGAGATCATACTACAGTGCGGTTACGGGAATTTTTCCCTTTTCCCCACTGTAGTGTGATCTCGGAGTGAGAATAATAAAGTAGGGGGGATGTGGGAAGCACAGCCCCCTACATGGGGGTTGCAGGGGGCTTGCCCCCCTGATTAAATGCTTTTTTATTCTTTTTTAATGTTTTGTTTTTAACGCGCTTTAACGAATGTGCTTTTTTGGTAAAAGCACTTTCGTTAAAGTGTGTTCGGGTAAGTTGGATTCGGACTGTTGAACAGTCCTAGATCTATACACACACACACATATATATATATATATATATATATATATATATATATATATATATATATATATATATATATAGTTACGTTCACATTGCTGCGTATTTCACACTGGGCGTAGATATTCGTCCATATTGTATGACATAAAACTGGGAATTGGGTTTAGCAACTGGAACTGTCACTACAAAATGTTCGACCTTTGGAATGTTTGGAACATTTTCAGGCATGGAATCAGAGGTTTGAACACACTCTGGTATACACTCTGGTATGGGAACAACATCTGGTTTGCTTTTAGATTTAGAGTCTACATCACAGAAACAATGTTGTGATGATGATGATGATGATGATTCTGGTTCAGGAAGAAGATGCCTATGATTCCTCCTATACTCTACACCCTCGGAGTCTACCAGATAAGATCTTGGTTTGGCACAAATGCCTGTAACCTCACTGATTTGGTCAAAACCTTTCATTGTCTGGATTCATACTCTCCCTCCTTCCCTCAACGGATGAAGTTATCTGCTTGATCTGTCATTACTGGACTTATGGATATTACACTTCTCAAACAATTGAACCTTGATGGTTTTATTCTTAACTTTAGGCCTCAATAAACTGGAATTAATGGGTAGAGAAGTTCTGGTTTGCCTGGAAAGTAGTCTTTGAGCAGGTGAGCCAAGAATATTGTCAGGGGGTATATGTTTGAGATTAAGCAAATTCAAGAACACATTGGTATTGTCATGCTTTGACCTCTCAAGTAACTGCTTTGCACTCTGTACTGCACATTCAGCTAGTCCATTTGACTGAAGATATTCAGGACTACTAGTGACATGTACAAAGTCTCATTCTCTCATAAATTTCTGAGATAACTGATTAGTAAATTGAGTACTATTGTCAGAAAGAACTTTGTGTGGACTACCATGGACTGAGAAATGATGTTTCTACTTAGTAATAACAGCACTGGATGTTAGGTTAGGTAGTATATCAATCTCAAACCAATTCAAATAAGAATCTACCAAAACTAAGTAGTGTTGATTGTTCCACTCGAAGATATCAGTGGCTGCTGTTGACCAAGGTAGTTCAGGAACTAGACTTAGTTGAAGTGGTTCTCTTTGCAAATGAGGTATAGTACTATTGCATACTGAACAAGAAGAAAGTACTTTGTCAATGTCTTTTGGTGATGAAGGCCAAAAATACCAATTCTCTCACTCTTCTCTTAGTGGATGCGGAACCTGGGTGACCATGATGCAAAATCTGGATATATTCTTGTTGTAAGGAAGCAGGAACAACAATTTTAGGACTTTTGAAAATAATGTCATCTTCCATCAACAATTCATCTCTGTAAGGAAAATAGGTTTGCACTTCAGGTGGTGCACTAGATTGCTTTGACAGCCATCCAATATTAATGTTGTGATTGAGCTTTTACAAGACTGGATCAGTCATTGTGTAATCTCTTAACTCATCAAACCTAGTGGTAGAAAAATGATGCACTGCCATCGTGTCAAAATCAAAATTCTCTGCATCAAGCTGTTCCATCGTATTTCTGGGTGATCTGGATAAGGTATCAGCCAGATAGAGCAATTTGCCTTTCGTATAGACCATTTTGTAAATAGTACTTTTGCAATCTGAGCATCCTTCTTTGTAATTTGTAAACTGGAGTGGAATGCATAGGCTTCTTTAGAATAGTACCTAGGGGTTGGTGGTCAGTTTCAATCTGAATAATTCGACCATAAATATAATCATGAAACTTGGAACATGCAAATACTATTGCCAAAAGCTCCTTCTCAGTTTGAGCATACTGCTTCTCTGTTTAGGTAAGTGTTCTAGATGCATCGACTACTGGTCTTCCCTCTTGAAATGTAACTGTGCCAAGACAAAATTTTGAAGCATCACGGGAAAGAGTGACTGGTTTGTTCACATCATAGTATGGAAATAGTAGTAGAACCAGTAGAGAAACAGTCCACGCTAAACTTGTATCCAATTTGCTTATTAATCGAGCGCTTTCGTCAGCAACATCACCTGACTTCTTCAGAATAGGTAAAACACATAGCATCATAGTATTTAAACTAAAATTCAGTCATATGTCAGCTTGGTTTGTTCACATCATAGTATATTAATGTAGGTGCAGAGGCACTTTTCTGCTTAAGGTCTTCAAATGCCTTCTGGTGCTGTTCTAACCATGATCATGCAACATTTTTGCACGTTAGCTGTCTTAAAGGTGCTGTCAACTCACTGAAGTCTGGTATAAACTTGCCTAAATAGTTGACCATGCCTAGGAAAGGCTGTAGAGCTTGTACATTGTTTGGTGCTGACATCTCAAGAATAGCTGTTTGTTTGGTCGGTTATCGTCTCAAGCCAGTATTAGTAAATAAATTACCTACTTAAGTAACTTCTAGAAGTCTGAATTTGCACTTCAGAAGACTGAGCTTCAAGTTTACTTCACGTGCTCTGTGTAGAACTTTATTTAGGTTTTTGTCATGCTTCACCATTCCCTCCAACCAATAAATCATCTACTATTATAGCATAAGGATAACCCAAATAAATTTGCTCCATTACACACTGAAATACTTCTCTTGCAGAATTTATTCAAAATGGCATCCTGAAGAATCTGTATCTTCTAAATAGGGTACTGAAAGTAGTCAGTAGTGAAGATCTGTGATCAAGCATCACTTGCCAAAATGAACTTGTTGCATACAAGACAGAAAAAACAGTGGCATTCAGTATCAGGGCTGCGACTTCCTCAAATGTGCACATAGGATTATGTGGTCTCTTTAATGCTTTGTTCAAATCTCTTGGGTCAATACATATTCTGATTTTATCTGAACCTTTCTTGTGGGCTGCTACCATGGACGACACCCATTCATTCGTTTCTGTGACAGGACAAATTACACCTTGCTGCACCATTTTATCCAAATGAGCTTTGACTTTATTCTGTATAGCTATCTGAACTTTTCTTGCCAGTCTGACCACTGGACTGACCTCTGGGTCTAATTTCATAGAATACACAACTGGAAGTTTACCCAACTTGTCATCGAAAACATCAGCATACTCTGAGAAAATAGCTTCAGTTAAATTGGAACTAAGATAAGTGCTTATATGATGAGCTTCTTTGCTAAAGGAAAACAAATTCATTCTCATACTGTCTCTGAGACCCAATAGTGACTGCACAGGTCTTCAGACTACATAGAATAGTAAGCTGCAGCAGTTCCTAGCCAAATAACATGACGGCACTACTGAGCCTTCAGTTTGAATTTCTTCACCTCCATAAGCAACTAGTTTCACAAAACTAGCCACATTAAATTGTTCACCAGCTCTCACCTTAGCAAAAGTGTCTGCTGACATAACATTACATTTTGAACCAGTGTCTATTTTGAGCTCGGTGGTTTTACCATTGATCTGGACAGTACAAAACACTTTGTTTTTTGCCAGCAAATTCACTACATCAACCTTTTCACCAATCACTGACATACCATCTACATATAAAGTAGAATCGCAGCTCTCTATGTGATCAACTTGATTTTTTAAGTGACCTTTCTTTATAACTGTGTGAGGTTTACTTGGTTTGCAAAACTTTTGAAAATGGTTTAATTTTTTACACTTGTGGCATTGATGACCAAATGCTAACCATTTTTGTCTTTTAGACTCATGACTGGCACCTCAGTTGTAACAGTCAGCAATAAAACTTGGTTTGGGTTTTGCTGAATCACCCTTGTACTGCACTTAGCATGTCCTTTTCTTAGCATTTGCTGGAAAACTATGGGTTTTACCTGCCACACTCCCAGGGGTTACAGCTGCCATGTGCTTTAGGCCTGCTTCTACTAACCATGTGTTACATGCTGTCTACATTTGCCCTGGAGCCTGCTGAAACCATGGTCTTATCACTTGCAAGCATACTTGTGTACCTTTCTGTAACTTCATGGATTTGACAAATCTCAATATCTTTGCTCAGCATTAAAACACTGTCATGAAACAAAATCTTTCTCACTGCAGCACTTTTAGTACCACACACAAGCCTGTTCTTTATTAACTCATCTTTTAAGTCACCAAAACCTAAACATTTTAGCTCTGTTTCTCAGGTCACTAATATAAGCTGCAAAAGTTTCTCCTGGCCTTTGATATCTTGTGTAAAACAAATGCCTGTCTAATGTAACATTTGTCTGGGGGTTACACATTTCCCTGAAATTGCATTTCAAACACTTGAGGTCTTCCCTTGATTCAGCCTGTAAAACAATATGGTTTTCACCTTCTCCTTCATATACTGCTGGCGCATACACAAATGAACACTTTCTTTCAATGGCCTCTGACCTAGCTAGGTTTAGCAGAATGAGTGTCCTGGTGCATGTATCTATGTCAGAATAAGCTGCTTGTATAAAATATCACACTCTTGCTCAAATATTCTCCAGTTCTCTGCAATATTCTGATCAAATACAAGGGGTGATGGTTTTCAAAATCCATTAAAAGTTTCATATTGCTCATGGTCCCTGACTACTTTATTAACTACATTTGTTCTCTGCTTGGTCGGTCAGGATTTATAGCTCTGGTTCCTATTTTGTGCTGGCTTAATAACTTAACTTAGATAAACTTGTAAACAAACTAGCTATTACACTCGTATATGCTCACTCTATGGCTGCACTCTCAAAATGGCAATGAAGTTAGCACATGCTTGCTATTTATACGCACATGCTGTCCTTGAAACGCTTTTTAAAGGTACAACAAACACACACACACACACACACACACACACACACACACACACACACACACACACACACACACACACACACACACACACATATACATACTATTTTACATCAAGTAAATGTTGCCATAAAAATAAAATTAAATGATGTGACTCACTTCAAGCAGACAGAGTAACAAGAGCTTATTTTTCTTTCCCTACCCTTTCTACTTCATAGATTGTTTTTGCTGGAAAAACATTTTGTGGTGGTGGTGGGAGGAGTGACTACATTCCACTAAATTATCTGAACCCCCATCTTCCATCTTTGTTAGTCTATAGCTAGAATAGCTATTGTGGCTCCATTGTTAAAGTCACTTCTCTTGTCCCTGACCTTATGAATCCAAGTCCCTTCTACTTCCTTTACAGTAAGGTAAACTGCATTATTGTATAATGTCTTAGCAGAACATGTTTATTTTTGCATTCTGGATAAACCTAGTCCTTGTTATTAACTTTGCCCTCTAAACAGATTTACCTCAAAACTGGATAAAAGCTTTTGTGGGAAGTCATCAGTCCTCTTCTGGTGCATTATGCTCTGCTTACCCTTGCTTTGCTCAACTTCACTCTATTCCTGCACCTTACCCCCACCCTCTTTTACACGCCAACAATTCACAACCCCACTAAATACAATTCTTATTATATCCTTTTCCTCTTCATTTCAAAACCCTTCCTCCCAATTCCACCTAGCAATTACTTAATCCTTCTCTCCTCTGCCTATTCTATTAGCCCCTTTCACCTATAGTTTTTATCTCCCCTTTGCTACACAACCAACATACTTGTTACTACTCACATTAATTTTATCTAAACCTCTAATCCAAATAAAATGATTATTACAGCCCTTACAATATTCCTTCTTCTCATCTCTACTCTGCTCCCAAACCACCACACCACCCATTATATTGTACCCTTTGCACTCTAAATCTACAACTGATTGCCTCGATTTTTCACATGGGAACGTATTTTCCTGGCTGAGGGAATCTACCCAGATGCATTTTGCAGCAACGACATCTACATTGGCAAATAATGGTACGGATAGCAACAGTTTTTTGTTCCATAGCTCTTCCGCTCCTCTTGCTTCGCACATACCAACTAGCAGATTAGTAGAGGCGCAGGAGACTAGAGTTGTTACAGGTTCAGTCATTGTAACACAACAGTTAGTTCCTACTACATGCACTGAGGAGCGCCAGTTGAAAACAGCAGAAGAGGTATCACGTTCTTTGCCTGGCGCTAGTGTAACAAGAGACACACGTCAAGATGAGCAGCAAGTCTCCAATAGTCTTGGAGGTTTGATACAGACTCCTGTGGATTTAGAGCCAGTTGCTAAAAGAAAAACTATTATACAGCCAGCGAGGATGGTCATGGAGGAATGCTCAAATTTATCATTCCCTTTATCATTTCAAACGACGAAATCCAGGACTTGGAGCCCTCAGAACAATACCAAGAAACGCAAGCAGTTGAGCGACTTGCGAGAAGGGCACAAGAAACCCCTCAAGACAACACTTCAGAACTGGTAATCAATCTATCAAATTGTTTGTTAACAACTGTTGAAATGAGAGTCTTGAACTGAGGGTTGTCCTTTGTTCCATCTCAGGGACTGGACATTAGTGCGTTAATTGTAGAATTAAAACTCTTCACCAGGAGCTTGAACCTGGACCTTCATTTCAGAAATGATAGAAATACTAGAGCACCTATGAATGTGTTTAAGAAACCATCTACATTTGTGCCAGACTCACATCCTCTTGTAGACAGTTTTGAAAGAGATGCATAAATGATTTTTATAGCTTGTATTCAAGAGAGGCTTTTAAATCTGAGTTTTATAATTTAGACTCATTAGAAAAAACAGCACTAAGATCTCTCCAGGAAAATGATAAAATAGTGATTAGGCCCGCTGATAAGGGCGGAGCAATAGTAGTGTTAGACACGGATTATTATCATACAACAATGTGTTCAATGTTAGCAGATACAACAACATATCAGGTTATAAACAGTTTAGAGTTGAATAAAATCATTGGCAATGTGCATGCAGAACTCTATGAGCTACTGATATGTAATCTTATTGAAATTGACCTTTATAAATATTTTCTTGTAGAAAAGCCATTAGTGCCTGTGATTAGAGGTTTGCCGAAGGTACACAAAACTTTGCTTAACCCTTCATTTAGACCCATTGTGTCAGGGAGAGGCTGGCTAATTGAGAGTATTTCTATATACATTGAAAAGCAACTTAGGCCCGTAGTTGATTCAACAAGTTCAATTTTGAGAGACACCCAACAATTTTTAGAGTCTCTGGCTAGTGATGAAGGGAATTTTAATCTCAATGAAGAAGACTTTATGGTAACCTTAGATGTTCAATCCCTATTTACCAGTATACCAAATGTTACAGGTATAGATTTTTTGAGGTTGTTCCTCTTGGACAAGGGTTTTAGCAATAGTAAAATTATGAGAATAACCACTTTAATGGAATTAGTGCTGGAGAATAATGTGTTTATTTATGACAGTGAATATTATTTGCAGACCATGGGAGTAGCCATGGGCACGTTATGTGCCAACTCATACGCTAACTTGGTTTTAGCATACTGGGAATCTATATATATTTTCTCAAATAATACTTTAGATTTATCAAACACTACAAATGCTTTGTAGATGATGTTTTTTTTTTTCATTTGGAACAGTGACCTGTTGACTTTGAATGACTTCTTGTCTTATATTAACAGTACTACCACCTTTTTGAAACTAACTGGAGAATGGTCTAGGGCGGGCATTGCATAAACTTTTTAGATGTGACATTGAAGAAGAGAGATGGTAGATTAGAAACTGAAGTTTATAGAAAGCCTTGTAGGAAGAATGCGTTTTTGCATCGAGACAGCATGCACCCACCTCATATACACAAGAACATAGTAAGGAATCAGGCTATGAGATGTTCTCGCCTGACCAGTGGCAATAAGGATTTTGAAGCAGCATTAGCTAGTTTACATGATGACTTTAAGAATAAGGGTTACCATGATAGTGACTTGTTAGCTCTCCAATTTGTTGAACGTGAGGGAAAGCTAAACCGTATATTAATATGAGTTCTACTATGGGCACTGTAGTAGTTAATACACCAACACAAGAGAAGGATGGTTATCACTTATACTGATAAAAACAAGAGGATCACAGAAGTTATAAAGAAAAATTGGGGGATTTTATTGTTAGATGATAGGTTGAAAACCCTTATAGGAACCCACCCCAGCTTCTCATATAAAAAGACTAGAAGTTTGAAGGACATGTTGTGCTATGACAGACGTAAGGATAGTGGTCCCAAGTCAGTTAGGAGAGGTACCTTTCCATGTCGTAACTGCAACCATTGCGCTTTTGTATCAAAAAAAGTTAGTTTTGAACATCCAGACACCAAGAAGGTTTATTTATTTATTTATTTATTTATTTTTATTTTACATTTGTTGACTGGGCTAGTCTAACTGGATACACATCCATTTTCAGTAGAGGTCTGGGAAGAAAAGCTCCAAGCATCTGCAGTGAGTAAACAATACAATATATAGTAATAATCAACTACATTAGCTACATAGTACATTAGCTAGATAGGTCAGAACAAATGTTTACAGAGTAAGTTAGTAGCTTTAAGCTAAGATTAAATTCAGAGAACCAAAAACATGAAGTTTTTTTTTTTTTTTTTAGAACTACAGATAGGTGAGATAAAACAGAAGAGTAGAAAAGTATAGAGAAAGCAGGAGGTGAAAGAGATATCAGTCTGGGTTGGAGCAGGGACATAGCCAGTGAGTTGTAAGATATTCTTTCAGATGCTTTTTAAACAGAATAGTGGAAGCAAGGGAGGAAAGTTCAGTAGGAAGTTGGTTCCAGATTTTCCCTACTGTGTTGGTGAAAAGTGAATCTCCTGCTTTGTTATTTGATTTAATAGTGGAAACTAGAAGCTTATTGGATGAGCGTAGCATGGCAAGATTTTTGTAGGGTGAAATCAGGTTAGTGAGGATAGGGGTATTTTTAGGGTGGTAAAGGATTTTTTGGGTGATAACAATTTGTTGATAAAGTAGTTGGTTCTGCAGTTCTAGCCATCCCAGTTGTTTTAGGTAAGGACAGTGGTGAGTTCTAAAGGTGGTGCCAGTGGCAAATCTGGCTATGTTATTGTAACTGGTGGAAAGTTTGATGAGATTGTTTTATGATAGATTGGTATATATTGCCGAAGCATAGAACAGGGTAGACATAAGGTGGGTCTGGGCAATAGTTATTCTGGCTGAAGGGGAAAGAAAAGGTTTGACTCTGTAAAGAGTGCCTAGTTTTATGTTGACTGACTTTATAGTAGAGTTAATGTGATCATCAAAAGTAAGGTTATTATCAATTGTTACTCCTAGAAGACGGGTTGAAGTATCTGGGGATATGTTAGTTGCATTGTTGGAGGTTAATGTGAAGTGCAGTTGAGGTGATTTAGGAGTTGGAGCAAAGAGTAATAACTTTGTTTTTTGGGGGTTCAGGAGGAGGCAGTGTTGCATGAACCAATTTTCAACACTGCTAAATACTGTTTGGGTGAGAGACTGCAGAGAGGTTATGGACTTAGCTGAACAAATTAAAGTGGAGTCATCTACATATTGTATGCAGGTGGCCTGAGGAATATTGGTATGTAGGTCATTGATAAACAATGAGAAGAGTAGAGGTCCTAAAATAGAGCCTTGGGGTCTCCAGTGTTCACAGGAAGGGATTTTGAAAGATTATTATCCCACAATACTGCTTGTTGTCTATTTTCCAGATAGGATTTAAACCAATTTAATGCTTGTGGGTCAAGAGATTGGACTTTTAGAATGTCTATAAGGATATTATGGTTGACCATATCAAAGGCTTTTGAAAGGTCAATAAATAATGCAAAGGAAAAAGTGTTATTGTTACGATTTTTGTTTATGGAGTCAGAAAAGGACAGAAGGAAATTGAACAACTTATAGAGAAACATTGGGAAATTATTAGATTAGATGAGGAATTAAATGAGCTAGTAGGTGATATCCCTAGATTTATATATAAGAATAAACCTAATTTAAGGCGTAAATTATGTTATAAATCAACTATGGAGAAGATTGCTAATAACACTGCTGTGTTTAACACACGTCCCTGCCAGAATTGTAATCAGTGTGCATATATTGATAGTGATATGAAGTTTGTACATCCGGAAACACATACTGAATATAATTTTGGGACTAGAACTAATTGTAGGAGTACCCATGTTGTTTATTTAGCTAAGTGTGTCCAGTGTCCTGCGTTTTACGTAGGTAAGACTTTTAGACAGCTAAGAGAACGTATGAGAGATCATCTGTATCATACATGGATAGGGTCTTTGAACTATGCTTTAGCTAAACATGTGATTAACATGGGAGCTACACATTATTTTGGATTTAGAGTATTACAGCACATTAAACCTGGTCTTAGAGGGGTGAAGTTGATAACTATTTACAGGAATGTGAAACGCGCTGGATTATACGGTTAAGAGCAGATAAGTTCCCTGGGCTTAATGATAAAGTGCAAATTCAACCACTATTACGTAAGAGGAGACTAAGGAAGCCCACACACCATTAACTAGTTCGAATTGAGATAGGGAGTAATGTCCAGTGCTTTAGTGTTTATTAGTTAGGTAATTGTCATAATTTATTCATCTATGGCAATACATCTTATATATTTTATCGCTTTGGCGTACACATGTTATATATGTCTATTATTATATTTATATTGTTTGATATATATATATTTTTGACTGGACTGAAATTCATGTTATCTGAATTATTATCAGAATGTTCAAAATGTAAGGTTTTAAAGTACAGGTATTTATTAACTATATTCACTAATATAACGGAATGTAATATTTTTAGTATATATCTATGTTTATTTATATTCTAAACATATGATTATATGTATATTCATAACAGTTTTTAGATTTTTAAGATGTTAGTTCATTGAGTAGGTTAATTTGTTTATATACAAATATTTTATGTATTGTACATACATATGCATGTTTTTAGAACACTGATAGATTAGGATTGGTTAACAGTTTAGAATATATACATAAGCGTTACTAGTGAGATGTAAAACACAGATGCCTTTTGTGCTTGGTGCATCTTTAAAGCTCAATTGAATAATTTGCTAGTTTAATTAACCTATCAGGAGTAGGCTGTATACTATTTAAACCTTTAGTGATGGTGCATTTGACTGTTTAAAGTTTGACAAAGCCTGTTGGTGAAAGCGCTTACTTATCTATTTGCAAATAATAAAATCCTATTCTATTGAATATTTACGTTGATATATCATCTTTGGGTCGCTTTTGGTATTCATATACAGCTTAAGAAGTCTTACAGGAGATTGTTTTGAAGCTTTGGATTTACAGTTATCAACTGCTCTTATTTGCGAGACTTTCGTATGAACTGAATTACTTTTTCCGTCTTCGCACCTGCATGACAAACGTTTGTTCAAGTGACTATTATATATATATATATATATACATATATATATCAATATATATATATATATATATATATATATATATATATATATATATATATATATATATATTAGAGCTCATACATGGACCATGTCCACTTCACTGTGCTCCTTAGTCATTGATAATAGCACAATGACTCTCTAGCATTCGCTAAAATACAGCACGGTGGACAGTTCTGTTCTACAGGGCGAGATAGTGGTTATAAGCTATAAAACAAAATGATATACTGCACGATACAATGTGCAATATAATACTTTATTATATCTATAAGCTATATAGTTATACGTTATAATACAGTAAAATAAATACTGCACCTTTGGCAATGGCGCGCGGTCAACTGGCTGTAGTTAAATGCTGCAGAGTACAAATATGGTGTTCTGCAGTTCCAAGCAGAGTGGTAACTAGCTTGGATTTACTCTGGGAAAAAGAAGCACATAGTGAAGCATGGGGGAAAAAAAAAATAATAACATGCGCTAGCCAACGCTCAACAACCTGGGGAGGTTTAAATAATGATTAGCTGCACACACGTATCTTAATCCTCTATAGCTAACATACAATATCCTAAGGGCACTCACAAGGCTGAAAAACTAAGAGGTAAACAGGGTTTACCCATAAAGCAGGCTTGTTTGGTTACAAAGAGTAACTTTCAGTACTGAATAGGGCAAGAACGGAGCAGTACTAACCATCTATACTATGTTAGTACATTGTGGATAAAAGGGGCTCTAACTCGCAGAAGTGGATTAACCTAATATAACTCCATGTGGTGCGCCCAAATACACAGCAGCTGGTTGCTACAAAACATGCATCAGCTAATGGTAATTATCCACACAAGAAATTCATAAATCAAAAACTCCACACCAATTTCAACAGCAAAGCCAACCAGTTAATCCATACAACATAGAAAAGCATTAATACCATTAATAGCAGCTTACAGAATGGTAGACGCTGGGGCCAGGAATGCACAGCAGCCAGGGGGCCTGTTCCTAATAATAAAGATGGCGACTTGCCAAGTCAGAAGAAAATAAAGGATTGGAAAGGATGTGAGGTAGGAAGGGGATGGGAATAAAGAGGTGGGCACATAGATCATGAGGGGCTGGTCCCTAGAAAGGTTACAATGATCGACAGACTGTCTTAGGGTGAAAAGAAAGATGGGGGAGGAGAACGAGCTGATACAGACAGGGAGTATAGGAAAAGGTGCAGAGTAAGACCAAGAGGGCAGCTAGGGCAGCTAGATAGCGAGAATTAGAGTTAGAGCTCAGACAGGCAACTGAGGAAGTCAGGGAAGAGAGAGAAACAATCAGCAAACCGCTAACTACTTGGTGCCTTAGTTGGGAAGGATAGGCAGAGAAAGGAGGAAACAATGTCGAGAAAGTAAGTGGTTGCAGAGAGCAAAGCTAGTGGAAAGAAGAAGGTAAGTGGAAAGATAGGGCAGGAGGGAAATGCTCAATCCTGAGACAGCTTTTATTTCAAAGGAAAAATAAATAGGGAAGGATAGATGTACAAGGGGCTATCCTAGTTTAGGCTCCCATCTAGTGGTCAGATATTGTAATGCAACAGATGCAAGGGAGCAGAGATAAAAGGTAAAGGGTTTACGAGTGCTACTGTAGATAAATTACAGGAGACAGCACAAGAGTAAGAAATGAGAAAACATATGTATAGGTATTTAGGGAATAGAGAGGGGAGTATGGCTGCTGGGTATCCTGGCTAGGTAGCGTATCATACAAGCAATAGATATTAAGCAGGTGTTGAAAAGTACTACTCTGTTAGGTAACACATACTTCCTTGCCTCCTAGTGAACTGGGTTTATGAATTTAATCATTATGCGGATTGCAGGACACGTAACCTGGTTTACCTGACTGTATGCCAGATATGTAGAATGTTTTATATAGGGAAGACAAATAGGACTCTTCGAGAGAGAATTAGGGAGCATTTATATGCTATTAATAAAGAGACTGAAACCAATGCTCTAGCTAGACATGTTTTGTTGAAAGGCACTAGACATAGTTTTGAGTTCCTAGTATTGGAATTGATACATACTTCCATGAGATTGGGGAACACTGGTAATTTTACAGAGAAGGAAGAGAGTAAATGGATCATCAGACTGCAGGCAGATGCTGGACATGGCCTTAATGAAAGAGTTACTTTAAAACCTTTCCTTAGGGACCGTGCACTTAAACATAGTTAATTTGCACTGGTTTTAATACAACTTTTTTAACAATGTTTCTCGTGTGAATTTTAACATTTTGTTTTTTAACATTTAGTTTTCACTAGTTTAGCATTTTTACTGTGCTCTATTATAGCTCAAGTGTTTACATTAGTTCTTTTGTGCTTCACAGGTGTAATTTTTCTATAACTGTGACTCTGCAGTGATTGGTCCATGTGATCAAGTCCTTGAGTATTTTAATGAGATTGTTTTCTGAGTTTTTATTCAAGTCTGATGAAGCGTCCCTTGTAGATACGAAAGCGCTTACTGTTCTCTAATAAAGGATTTTTCAATCAAAGGATTTTTACTCAGACTGTTTGGCTTCGATTGTCGTGGAGTACCTGCACCTTTGTTTTACATACTAAATCTACAACTACTGATACACCCTTTCTCACACAATCGTACTCTAATATCAGTTCACAACTTTATTGTACTACTTTCCTTCACCTCCGAAAACCTTAATGTCTTCCCCAATATTTCCAGTATCTCAAGACAAAAACTAAATCTACAACTACTGATACCCACTTTCTCACACAGTCTTATTATATTACTAGTCCACAATTTTATCATACTAGTTTTCTTCACCTCCCAAAACCTTAATGTCTTCCCCAGTATTTCAATCATCTCAATTCAAACTACTAAATTACAGAAATTCAAAGCCATCTTCCTTTCATCTCTCATTTCACTTCTATGTACTGGAGACAGCCACACAAACTAGGGCCCCCATGTCCGCAACAATCAACATTTCACAGAGTAGGGATAAGAAGAAAGAATCAACATAACAAAACCTTTCTTCATTTACATGCTCAGAACATACGTAAAAAAATCCTCTGCCTATATACCTAGATTGAATCAAACAATTTTGACATTCTAATCATAACTGAGGCATCATTACAACTTACCATGCTTTGATCTCACAAGCAAAACAGGGATGGAATCATACTACTCTACCAAAATAATCAGCAACAATCTCCTAGCTACCTGTCAACATGGGTTTCGCCCATTCCACAGTACTACCACCGCCCTACTATCCTTCATTGACTCTATCAACATAAATCGCAACAATAACACTACTTCCTCTGCATTCTTTGTAGACCTGTCTAAAGCCTTCGACATGGTTAATCATCAACTTCTCCTACAACGCTTACGTTCCCTCTCTCTTGACAATCAAGCCTTAAGCTGGTTCTCATCCTATCTTGAAAAACGCGAACAGGCAGTTCTCTGAGACAACCATCTCTCAAATCTTCTCCCCACCTCTATAGGAGTTCCTCAGGGCTCCATCTTAGGTCCTCTTCTGTTTTCCATTTTTATCAACGATCTGCATCTAGCCACTCCTCTATCTACTTGTATTCAATATGCTGATGACACAACCATCATTTGCTCTGCCTCAACCCAGACTGAACTTCACTCACTAACACAACACACCTTCACCACCATTGAGCAATGGTTCTCTAACCACTGTCTCCTACTAAACCCCAAGAAAACCAAACTTCTGCTCTTTCCACCCACTCACCTATCACCCTCCATTGATTTCACACTTACATCAAACAATGGCACACTTATCACTCCTGACCAAACTACGAAACTCTTGGGTATTACTATCGACAACCAACTAAAATTTGACTGTCATATCAACTCCACTATAAAACAACTAACAGGAAACTCGGTTCACTCTATAGAATCAAATCTTTCCTAACTCCTGAGGCTAGAACTACTATAGCTAGAACCCACTTAATATCAACCCTTTTATATGCTTCTTCTATATACACTAATCTGTCTAAGTACAACCTCAATAAACTAGCCACATCATACAACAACATCGCCAGATTTGCCACTGCCTCTCCATACAGAACTCACCATTGCTTGAATCTTATAAAACTAGGGTGGCTGGAACTACCCCACCTCATACAATACTATCAACTCACTATTGCCCACAAAGTCCTCTACCACCCTGAAAACACACCAATGCTCTCTACCCTCATAAAGCCCTACCACAACATGAGGAATCTACGTTCCTGTAACAAAACTCTTGTAAAAACCTCTAGAGCAAATAATGTAGCAGGTGACTCCATATTTTCTAACTCAATTGGCAAAATATGGAATCTACTACCACCAGACCTTACATCCCTGACTTCTATTTCACTATTTAAAACCAATCTAAAACTCTTCCTAACTAACCACTGGCTTTGCTCTTGCAATAACCCTGGGTAACCTTGCTCTCTTGCGTTCTTTCCCTCCTTTCCTCTCACCTGATCTTCCTTTCCTCTCTTCCATTTACTCTAGGACTATTCACTTTCCCCTTAAAAAAAAAAAATGTGTTTCTGGCTATAGCTCATTAGTTATATAAAATTATAGATTTTGTTACTTATGTCTATATTAAAACTTTCATAACTTAGTAAAGCATCTATTATAGACTCATGCTATTGACTCACATTGTACTCAGACACTTAGATAGCCACTAAGAAGTTTATGAAAATGGTTTTATTGTATAACTTGTATATTCTTAGCTTGTTAAGTATTAGATAGTGGAGCTTTTCTCCTCGGGCCTCCACTGAAAATGGACATGTATCCAGTTGGACTAGCCCGGTTAACAAATGTAAAATAAATAAAATAAATAAATAAAATAACCCCTAGCTTTCTTTATACCATAAATCACATCCATCTTTCTCAAAAGCAGAAACCTGGTCTCCCTCCAAAAGATTAATAATGTTAAGCCTATTTGCATAACAGTCATATGTATCCTACCCTCTAGTGACTCAAACTGTAGCATACTAGAAGAAATTCTCTCCTGGTTAACCTGCAATGTATCACTTGAAACTATCATCCTAAATGATGTAGACATCAGTTGGTCTTCAACAACACTCATGAATCATCCTTCCTGTATAAACCTTTTCAATTTTTAAACAGCTCCATTATTAGACACAATAACTCTAAGGGCTCATCATCCATACTAGACTGGATTCCAATAACCCAAACAATATCAGTCATACAAGTCTTCTACTAGATACCCTAAGTGACCACTACCCAATATTTGCTCTCCACTCCCAAACAAAGCACACTAAGTCAGCAGTCTACAAGCCTGTCAGGAGTCTTTCTAAATTCAACAGGAATTCATGTCTTACATCCCTCCAGGCTTGCAAATGGAGTACACTAAAGCTCCTACCACTAAATGAAACTGTCCACAACTTTAACAATGCTTTTTTAATATCCTAAATTTTCATGCCCCACTCAGGCACAAAAGAGGCTAGCCCCTTGGCAGATTCTACCTAGAAAATCTGTCGACACTAAACTAATACTGGCTTCCCTCTCCAAACTAACCCGCAGCGGCGACATCCACCCTAACCCTGGCCCCACCTCCAGCCTCCTTCATAATACCCCCCTCTAATCACAGCCAACAAAAAGCATCAGATCTCTTCATCCTGTGCATAAACATTAGAAGCATATGTAATAAAACCCAAGACCTGCATGCCACCATAAAAACCTACTCCCTTGACATCCTAATCCTAACAGAAACCTGGCTTAAACCTGACGTCAAAAGTAAGGAACTCCACCACCCCCACCCCCCCGGCTATAGCATACTTCGCAAAGATAGGCTATCAAAGAAAAGAGGTAGCATAGCACTCATGTATAAACACCACCTCCACATTCAAATTATTAACATTTCAGCCCCCCTGATTGGCGAGGAAGAAATCTTATATGCCAGCCTCAAAATAAACCCAAATAAAACTATAAACATCACTGGCTGCTGTTTTCCCCCAGGCCAGAATCTTCCTATTCTAGAAAACCTCCTAAATTGGGCCAGTCTCTCTCTCTCCCAAGAAACCATCATCCTTGATGACTTTAACACAAACTTGTTATCCTGTAACAGTAACCACACAACTATTCACCTAAATCTGCATGTTTTTTCCCAACTAATATGATCTCCAACCCATATAAATAAAAACCCCAACAACCATACAATTCTTGATTGGATACTGGTCAACAAGGATCCTCACTCCTACAATACAGGCTGTCCACCACACAGCCTCAGTGACCATACCCCCATTTTTCTTCTAAAACACCATGTAAAAAATTCCAATCCAATCACTCATAGACAAATCCGTAATACAACAAATTTTAATCCCCACTCCTTCAACTCATCCCTCCAAAACTATAACTGGACACCACTAAAATACCTCAATCTTGATGAAGCTGTCCACTTTTTCAATTCCACCTTCCTCAGCATCTTAAACACCCACACTCCCCAAAGATATGCCAGAGTCAGAACTAAAAACTCTCCCTGGCTTCATAAAACTACCCAGGGACTAATAAAAATTCGGGATAAAGCATGGGAACACTGGGGCCAAACAAAAACCCTCTCAGCTAGGCAATCCTTCATCGAATTGTGTAACAAGGTAAAAAAGCAAATAAAAACTGATAAAGCCCTCTACTATCAGTCAACCCTAAACTCCTCCCATCATAATCCTAAGCAATTCTGGTCCACAATAAACTCCATACTCCACCCAAGTAAGCTAGGCACCCCCCCCCCACCTACCATCCCCTCCTCCTCCAGCAGTATAGCTGACTCTTTCAACAAACACTTCACCGAAACCATCCTATCACTAGCCAAGCAACAACAATCCTCCTCTACCCCCTCACACAACCCCTATCCCTTACCCCCCCTCCTTCACCTTCTCTCCAGTACCCACCTCCTACATAAAAAAACTTCTAACAAATCTTAAACCCACTAAACTTGCAGTTGACAATCTACCTTCAGAATACCTAAAAACAGGAGCAGACACGCTAGCCTATCCAATTTTCATGTTGATTAACCACTCCATATCAGAAAGCTATGTGCCTACTCTATGGAAAATTTCACACACCATTCCCCTACACAAAGGTGGCTCCTCCACTGACATTTCCAACTACCGCCCCATTGCCATCCTCTCCCCACTCTCCAAGATTCTTGAGAAATGTACTAACTCTCAGGTATTACATTTTCTCCTTACTAATAATCTTCTCTCCAAAATACAACATGGCTTCAGGCCATATCACAGCACTACCACCGCCTTACTCTCCTTCACCGACACAATCCTACAACATAGAAACAATAGCCTATTCTCCTGCTATATTTCTGGACCTATCAAAGGCTTTTGATATGGTATCTCACAATATACTTCTCTCTGTGCTCACTAATCTCTCCTTTTCCCACACTGCCATCAACTGGTTCCACAGCTATCTCTCAGGTCGACAGCAATCTGTTGTTTGGCAAAAACAGCTATCCCCTCATCTCACAGTTTCTCTCGGGGTCCCCCAAGGCTCCTTCCTTGGCTCCCTATTATTCTCCCTTTTCATCAACAAACTTCATACCTCTACCAAACATGCCACACTCATACAATATGCAGATGACTCCACTCTCATCTGCTCTGCCACCACTCTACCAGAACTTTAAAAAAAATCACTCATTCACATCTGTAGAAAGCTGGCTCTCCAATGCTTAACTTCTATTCAATCCTAACAAAACCAAGCATATTATCTTTCAGCCCTCTAAATCTAAACAGCCTACCACCCTCTTCCACCTTAGTGCCAAGAACAACACCATCATCTCCCCATCAGATCACACCAAACGTCTAGGTGTGGAGATTGACGACAGTCTCAAATTCGACCTCCACATATCTCTTTCCATAAAAAAAAGTTCATAAAGAACTCGGGGCACTATATAAAAATAAACAATATCTAACAAAGACAGCCAGAACTGCTGTTGCCAACTCACAGCTACTCTCCATTCTACTCTATGCCTCTCCCATGCTAACCAACTCCAGACAGACTGAACTAAACAGACTAGAAGCCTGCTACAATAAAATTGCTAAATTTGCAACAGGTGCATCCTACTGTAGCCACCACTGTAACTCACTCAGGGAACTTGATTGGCTTGAACTACCTCAGCTCCTTCACCTGACTCAACTCTTACTTGCACAGAAACTAATAAACCAGCCCCACAAGATGCCATCACTCCAAAACCTTCTTCAACCTTACTCCTCTTCCAGAGCCCTAAAATCCAACAGCAAAAATCTACTTCTCACCACTATTCAGCAGGAGAAACCCTTTTCCCCTGTACCATTTCTAAACTATGGAATAACCTCCCTGCTTCAATAACCAACTTACCTTCCTGCAGTCTATTCAAATACACTCTCAAATCCCACCTAAAGATGCACTGGCTCTGCCCTTGCTCCAACCCCAACTAAGAACACGTCCATCCTCTTAGTACAGTGTTAGATCATCTTTTGTCAACTCACCTTAAACTCTGTCTAGTACTCATTCCCCATTGTATGTCCTGTATCCCACTATTGTTTTATGCATTCATCTGTCTAGTACTCATTACCCACTGTATGTCCTGTATCCCACTAGTGTTTTATGCATTCATCTGTCTAGTACTCATTACCCATTGTATGTCCTGTATCCCACTATTGTTTTATGCATTCATCTGTCTAGTACTCATTACCCATTGTATGTCCTGTATCCCACTAGTGTTTTATGCATTCATCTGTCTAGTACTCATTACCCATTGTATGTCCTGTATCCCACTAGTGTTTTATGCATTCATCTGTCTAGTACTCATTACCCATTGTATGTCCTGTATCCCACTAGTATTTTATGTATTCATCTGTCTAGTACTCATTACCCATTGTATGTCCTGTATCCCACTAGTGTTTTATGCATTCATCTGTCTAGTACTCATTACCCATTGTATGTCCTGTATCTCACTAGTGTTTTATGCATTCATCTGTCTAGTACTCATTACCCATTGTATGTCCTGTATCCCACTAGTGTTTTATGCATTCATCTGTCTAGTACTCATTACCCATTGTATGTCCTGTATCCCACTAGTGTTTTATGCATTCATCTGTCTAGTACTCATTACCCATTGTATGTCCTGTATCCCACTAGTGTTTTATGCATTCATCTGTCTAGTACTCATTGCCCATTGTATGTCCTGTATCCCACTAGTGTTTTATGCATTCATCTGTCTAGTACTCATTACCCATTGTATGTCCTGTATCCCACTATTGTTTTATGCATTCATCTGTCTAGTACTCATTCCCCATTGTATGTCCTGTATCCCACTAGTGTTTTATGCATTCATCTGTCTAGTACTCATTACCCATTGTATGTCCTGTATCCCACTAGTGTTTTATGCATTCATCTGTCTAGTACTCATTACCCATTGTATGTCCTGTATCCCACTAGTGTTTTATGCATTCATCTGTCTAGTACTCATTACCCATTGTATGTCCTGTATCCCACTATTGTTTTATGCATTCATCTGTCTAGTACTCATTACCCATTGTATGTCCTGTATCCCACTAGTGTTTTATGCATTCATCTGTCTAGTACTCATTACCCATTGTATGTCCTGTATCCCACTAGTGTGTTATGCATTCATCTGTCTAGTACTCATTACCCATTGTATGTCCTGTATCCCACTAGTGTTTTATGCATTCATCTGTCTAGTACTCATTACCCATTGTATGTCCTGTATCCCACTATTGTTTTATGCATTCATCTGTCTAGTACTCATTACCCATTGTATGTCCTGTATCCCACTAGTGTTTTATGCATTCATCTGTCTAGTACTCATTACCCATTGTATGTCCTGTATCCCACTAGTGTTTTATGCATTCATCTGTCTAGTACTCATTACCCATTGTATGTCCTGTATCCCACTAGTGTTTTATGCATTCATCTGTCTAGTACTCATTACCCATTGTATGTCCTGTATCCCACTAGTGTTTTATGCATTCATCTGTCTAGTACTCATTACCCATTGTATGTCCTGTATCCCACTAGTGTTTTATGCATTCATCTGTCTAGTACTCATTACCCATTCTATGTCCTGTATCCCACTAGTGTTTTATGCATTCATCTGTCTAGTACTCATTACCCATTGTATGTCCTGTATCCCACTATTGTTTTATGCATTCATCTGTCTAGTACTCATTACCCATTGTATGTCCTGTATCCCACTAGTGTTTTATGCATTCATCTGTCTAGTACTCATTACCCATTGTATGTCCTGTATCCCACTAGTGTTTTATGCATTCATCTGTCTAGTACGCATTACCCATTGTATGTCCTGTATCCCACTAGTGTTTTATGCATTCATCTGTCTAGTACTCATTACCCATTGTATGTCCTGTATCCCACTATTGTTTTATGCATTCATCTGTCTAGTACTCATTACCCATTGTATGTCCTGTATCCCACTAGTGTTTTATGCATTCATCTGTCTAGTACTCATTACCCATTCTATGTCCTGTATCCCACTAGTGTTTTATGCATTCATCTGTCTAGTACTCATTACCCATTGTATGTCCTGTATCCCACTAGTGTTTTATGCATTCATCTGTCTAGTACTCATTACCCATTGTATGTCCTGTATCCCACTAGTGTTTTATGCATTCATCTGTCTAGTACTCATTACCCATTGTATGTCCTGTATCCCACTAGTGTTTTATGCATTCATCTGTCTAGTACTCATTACCCATTGTATGTCCTGTATCCCACTATTGTTTTATGCATTCATCTGTCTAGTACTCATTACCCATTGTATGTCCTGTATCCCACTAGTGTTTTATGCATTCATCTGTCTAGTACTCATTACCCATTGTATGTCCTGTATCCCACTAGTGTTTTATGCATTCTGCATGTGAAAGTGTTTACTGCATATCATCTGCTATTGTAGTATTTTTCCATTATGTACTTGTGGAGGCTTTTCTCCCCGGGCCTCCTCTGAAAAAAGACTCATGTCCATTTCCCGGTAAACAAATATATTAAATAAATAAATAAATATAAATAACTCATTCCACTACACAAAAGTGGCCCATTTTCTGATATTTCTTAATTCAGACCTATAGCTATTCTGTCACCATTCTCAAAAGTCTTGAAGAAATGTATCCACTCACAACTGCTAACTTTCCTCCTCAGCCATAATTTCCTCTAACCCTGCCAACATTTTACTGTACTGATGTTTATCTAAAACAAAATTGGCAAATGTGACTCCCCAGCACAGATCTCATGGGGACTCACTATATCCTTGCCATATAGGAAAATAGTAGAACACCCTCCCAATGTCCCACTGCCAAACAAATGCACCAAACGCCTTCAAAACAGGATGCAGAATCATTAGGTCTTGACATATGGCAATGTCACTGGTCTGTACCACCTGAATAGTTCTTCCCTGTCCTTCCACACAATAGCATACTGCTACCACCAACTACACCACATCTCTTGTACATATTCACTTGTTGTAAACTAACCATCATTAGAATGCTCCCCTTCTTATCACTGACCTTTCTCAAGGACCTCATCTACTACTTATAACAACATATCTCTCTGCCCACCACATACCTCCCCCAGCATATCTTCTGTTATATATTCCTCATTAACTCAACACTCACAGAACTTCATCTCTGTCTCATCGCACACTAATCTTTTTCTCTATCCTAATTCAAGGCTCTCCTGTTTAGTACACAACAATATATCACTCTCTTTGTCTCTACATTTTCTCACATTTGATTAGTCCAACCTGGACACACAGTTATCACTACTCCCTCACTACTGTTATGCTTAACTAACTCTAATATTCTCTTTTTATAAAAGTGTCCTTTAAAGTATATGTATTATACAGGCAGTGTAATCAAACTGCATTTGTGTTAATTTTGTATAAACAATTCCCTTTAATACATATGTATGCCCTATGCAGCATGATTGAAAAAGCTAAGACTGTTCTCTGTTGCATACCGCTTTCTCAGAGGTGATCTCTGTCTAACGTACAGAGCCATGTCCAACCCAGAATTGTTGAACATGCTCCATCTTAGCAAAACCAAATCTACTCGAGCTACATGCTCTAGGAATATAAACCTCAACACAACAATGAATAGAACATGCTGGATGGATAGATTCCCTTCGCAGAGACTTTTCTTACTATGGAACAGGGTCCCGATGTACATATGACAGAGCCCCTCACTATCACTCTTCAAGAGGAACCTTGATGAGTGGATGGGTAACAGAAAGTTCACACCGGGGATCACACCAACAGCACTACTAGATAGGGACCAAGGGTACTAGCTGCTAGTACAAGGGTCTAGGGAACTACTAAAGGGGTGGTGAATACCGCACAATGTGGCTGGGCTAATATATGCCTTCGGGTAGATAGCCCAGTACCAACCTATGAACCTATGTACTAGAGTGTTACCTCCAAAAACTGCATTTGTATAATTTTTATGCAACACTCACTTTAATGTATGAGTGTTTCACAGTGCAGTTAATTCATTGTTGAACTCTTGTTATGTCTCTGTTATAACCTTATAAATGCATTTACTTTCCCTGTAATAAAATAAATTAATTAAATAATGTCAGTGTGAATAGTCTGTAAAGGAAAAGAGTGGGTTATTTACCCCAAAACAATGCACTCTTTCAAGAACCGTTTCTTGGCAGCTACTTCCAGAAGACTTGCATCAGTTTCTTATGGAGGGCGAATTGTGATGCCAGTCTAGGAAAACATTAAAAATGTGATGCCACCATTGCAGGATATATTTGAGGTATGTTTAATTACATTTATGTACTTGTCCTCTGGGAATGTATGACACTTTTCTGTAAAAGAAAATACGGTGAAAAAAGAGATTAACAGAATTAAGTTCATAAAACTTGTAACTGTAAAGAAAAATGTGACTTCTTGCTTTTCCCATGTCAGGAAGGACCTACTTGCTTGTAATTAAGCCATACAGCATTTTCTTTATTTTATATGACATTTGTTAACCAGGTTAGTCTGACTGGGTAGATACCCTTTTTCACCGGAGACCCAAGGAAAAAAGCTCCAGACAATACAATATTAAAATAGAAAATAACAATTAAAAAAATTAACAAATGGAATATATGCAATAGAATAGTGGTACAAAATTATTTACAGAAGTTTTTTTTTTTGAGCACAGACATGTAAGTATAAATTAAGTGTAACATATTCTTAAGTTCTGAGACAACCAGAAACAAATATTGTACATTCCAGTAATAATAAGAGAGTGCAGACAGTTATTGAGAAAGGCTAGACAGTTAGTTGAGATAAAATAAGGCAGGAATGAAATGTCATATAGAAGGTAGGAGAGAGAGCAGTCAAGCTGGGAAGAAAGAAAGGGTGGCCAGAGGCTGGAGAAGGAGGAAGACTGAAGGGGGAATAGAGTCATGCAAGATGACAGAGTTCTTGTTAGTTAAGGTGCAAGTAGGAGGGGGGGGCAGCAAGAGAAAGAAAATGACAGGATTTTGTAGTCAGGAAGAAAAATGGGTCATATCATGTGATTTAAATGTACTTCAAAGAGGTAGCTGGCCAGGTGCAAACTGTCATTAGCATGCTAACATTTGATGGTCACATCAGATTCCATCCATTCTTCTCCATGCACTAGAAGAAACACTAAAACAAACAGGTTTCTACTGCAGAGATATATTCTGAAGTTGAAAACAGTGTAAAGTCAGCAAGTATTCTAATAGGAGATCTTGCCGACATATTTAACCTGTTTACTCTTTCTTGAACTCTGATTTGTGCATTTTAGGAACTTAAAACTGTAAAGGTTTAGTGCTGTTTAAGTACAGACTGTTAGATTTATTTATTTAGCATAAAGACTTTTTCTTTAAATATTATTGTCTGTGTAACTCACTGTTGTTTTAATATTTTTGTATATTGTACTGACCGCCACATAATCTGTATCAACACTATCTTTATTATCTAAGTAAAAGTTTATTTATTCACTTTTATGACACTGTGGCAGGTATTTATTATTTATTTATGAAGTGCACTTTATTACCTTAGAAGTGGACATTGTTTATCACTGTATGTAAGCAGTTAGTACAGAGGATTAAGGCTATGATCTATTCATGAGCTACTTCCTGTGCTACAAGGTTTGATTTCCTCTGTGTTCATTTGTCTGCTGTATGACCTTGAACAAGTCAGTTAGCCATACATTGTTTTGGAGCAACTGGGAATTCGTAATGGTGTCCTACACTGCATGCCTAATAACTACTTATGGACCTTGAAAGCTGTTGCTTTCCATCTTCTTAAGTGGCCAGATCTCTTGAGCATACCTCCATTTTTATAATATATATTTCACTAAAGGGGAATTGGTCAGGTAAACTGAGATGTATGTTTAAGTGTGTTTGGGTGTGCATATGTATTTGTAGTCTTTGGCTATATCCAGAGTGCTGGCAGTACTACCATGTCAGAAAGAAAGGCATGGGGAATTGGAGGTTTTTTGTCAGTCTTTTGAGGGAAGTGCATGTGTCTGTGTGTGTGTGTGTGTGTGTGTGTGTGTGTGTGTGTGTGTGTGTGTGTGTGTGCGTGTGTGTGTGTGTGTGTGTGTGTGTGTGTGTGTGTGTGTGTGTGTGTGTGTGTATGCATGCATGCGTCGGTATGTATGTATATGTGTGTGAAAATATGTCAGAATTTGTGTGTAGAACAGTCAGCATGGGTAAGGAGCACTGAAAAACACTGTGGCTCACAGAGAGAGTGGTGAGAAAGTAGTTTGACGTGCTAGGCCAAAGACTCACCTTTGTAAATTGCGTGTGGATTTTGGAAGCCATTACACAAGACAGTAGTGCACATTCCCTTTATGTTCTTTGGGGCATTTGGTGATTTGGTTAATGCATAAGAACTATGCATACTTTTGCTTTTCTTTTTGATTTAACCTGTTGAGTGCCAGTGTTGTAACTCTAGACACCATCCATCTGGTGCCAGCACACCTATTTGAGACAGTGGAATGGATTCATGGACCATACCCCCTGCTCCTCACATACCTGGGTAGAATTTAAATTGGCAGAGGTGGAATTCAAACTCATCAGGTGTCAACCTGAACATTGATCCATCACAATATCAATAGATTGTCAGTTTAAAATACAGACAAAAAATGATTGATATCAATAATTGTTTAGCTTCTGATGTCACTTCAGGGAGATCCAGTATCAGTCAGCCTGGGAAGACAAGGTCGACAGACCACACTGCTTTGCCAGAGATGGCCTTCACTTGGCTCCTCAAGGCTTTTTGATACTGGCAGATGCTTGCCTCCCCCATGGTGCCTTTTAGGCAATGTCAAAACAACTAAATTTTCAATGTAAAATAAATCCACTTGAGACAAACTCAAGGTCATGCTGCTTAATGCTAGGAGCCTAAACAGTAAACTGCACTCCCTGGAAGCACTCCTCACCTTGGAAGATGCTGATATCAGTGCAATCACTGAAACTTGGTTCACAGCCGCAGAAAGCACTGCAGCTGTACAAGGCTACAATGCCTTTCACACATTAAGACCTCAAAATGAACGTGAAAGAACCAAAGCTGGAGGTGTGTCCATCGTCATAAAATCCAAATACACCTCAAGACTGGTAAAACAGTATGACTCTCTTGAGCTACTCCAGGTCCAAATAACTATAGTTAAAATATCCTATGACATCATCAGTATCTACATGTCCACCACCATGAACAGGTGAAGCACACTGCCTACCTGGACTTGCTAGAGTTGCTCAGTATACAGTCAAGCACCTTGGTCATGGGAGATTTCAACTATCCTTCCATCGATTGGCTGACTTATATGAACACAAACAATATTGCTCTGAGATTCCTGGATTTTGTTAATTCAAATGTCCTGGAACAGTTGGTAGGCACTCCCACAAGGGGCTTAAATGTCCTAGACCTCATGCTCACCAACGTGGAGATCACTGCACTACCCCCTGTGTATTTCCCTCCCTGGTAAGGTCAAACTATAAATTAGCCTTGTTTGAAGTAAAGATCAGATATGACACCCCCACAGGAGCAAAAAAAAAAAAAAATTAAAAATTTCTCCAAAGTAAACTATAGCCTACTAAGCAATGGTATAAAAAGTTTCAAAGCCTCTCCTAACACAGCCGACAATTAATCATATGCAGAAGAGTACATAACTTCCCTATATAGCTACTTAAACAAATGTATTGACTCAGCTGTACCTGAAAGGACTAAAACCAGGTCCTCCTGAAAAAAACAAGCCACCCTGGTGGACTGTAGGTATAAATAAATTATATAACAAAAAAAAAAAAGAAACTGACATCTAAGAATAAGAGGGAACTTACTTAACAGAGGAAGAATACCATCCACAGATTGAACAAGCAAATAAGATATCTTGTAAAGTCCTCTAGGGTTAGCTATAAGACTAAATTAGCATCCCTAGCTAAAGACACCCATAAGGCATTCTTTTGCTATGTCCGAAACCTAAAAGGGAATGCCCAGCTGTGTGGCTAACTTATAGTGGACAGTACCACTCACAGTGAACCTGAAGAAATTGCCAACCTGTAACAGATTTGGCAATAACTTCACCCTCCTATCTTCAACAGCCATACCCCAAAGCATTCCTGACACCAGTCCATTACCAAGTACCTCCAAAGAACAGGTCTTACAAGCACTCTCCAAGGCCAAAAACATGGCCTCTATGGGAAGAGATAACATCTGAGGTAGCTTACTAAACAATCTAAAGCAAAACCTAGCATAACCACTTGGCACTGTCTTTAACCATAGCCTGACCACTGGTTTTGTTCTGGCAGAGTGGAGAACAGCAACAGTAATCCCCTTGCACAAAGGAGGGTCCATCAACTGACCCAGGAAACTATCAACCCATAAGCCTAGCCAGCCTTATCTGCAAGGTTATGGAAGCATCATCATGGACCTTATCTACAAGGACACAGGTGACCTTCAAGCTCTTGACCTGACCCATTCTGGTTTTGTCAAGGGTAGATCTTGTTTATTAAACCTGGTGGGCTTCTTTGAGAATATCACCAAAGCCCTGCATGATGATAAAACAGTACATACCACCTATCTTGATTTAGCCAAGGCTTTTGACACAATCCAACACTCATAGACCATTGAGAAACTTTCCCCAGCTGGGTATTAGTGCATACTTCAATAAATGGGTAGCCAAGTGGCTCACCGACAGAACATACATTGTCAAAGTTGGAGAGTCCACCTTCACCAATAGACCAGTTACCAGTGGGGTACCACAAGGATCTGTGCTGGGCCCTCTACTGTTTGGATTCTATTTCTCTGAGGCCCAGGTGAAAGTAGATGGCCTGAGAAGTTTGCAAATGATTGCAAACTAGGTGCAATCATTGAGTCCCCCAACGATGTAAACATATTACGTAAGAGGCTGATGACTGGTGCTAAAGTCACAGACTACAACTAAATGCAAAAAAATGCCTCATTACCCCCTTTGGCAAAGAAGTAGCCCCTGCTAATTATGATATAGATAACACCCCTCTAAGCATAAACCCAGTGGTGTGAGACTTGAGAACACAGGTTGATAGCAATCTAAATGTAGATCATCATGTATCCATAGTGGTAAGGAAAACATTCTACATTGCACATCTCATAAATAAAGGCATCACATCCAAGACTTAGGAGGTTATAACTCTGCTGTACTCAGCCCTTATCAGACCACTAATTGAGTACAATGCTCCCTTCTGTATGTATCTCACCAGACACCTGCAGCAACTGGAGAGACCACAGAAGTCTCTAACCAAGAGAATCCACGGCCTCCAAAGCATGACTTACATGAAAATACTGACAGCCTTGTCACTGTTCTGTGTATAATACAGACTGCTGAGAGGCGAACTGCGCCTGGCCTACAGAGCAGTGTCTGACTCTGCCCTAATGGCAATGCTGCACATCCACAAATCAAATGGGACAAGAATCACTTGCTCCAGGGATCTCAACCTAGGCCATGACATTAAGAGAACATGTTGGAGAGATAGATATATCTACCAGAGATTGTTACCTCACTGGAATAAGCTCCCACTTCACAAAAAGCAGTGGTCCTCAATGACCCTGTTTAAGCACAACCTTAACAATTGGATGGGTGACCAAAAATTCACCTTCGGGGTGGCACCTATGTCCCATATGGATAGTGCTGATCATAGAATTGCTCCGCTAACAATGACCATCTAACTATGGTCAGTTAGGGTACACATGTTTTTACATAGCTAGGCTTGTAAAGGCTCTTGGGCCATTAGACTAGTAACCTCCTATGGATCTATGAACCTATGATGGTTAGCATTATGACAACTTGAATATTGCTTTGCAGTGTAATGCTTTTTATTTCCTTGGACTACATTGTAAAGTGCAGAGATTAATATCTGGATAGTTATTGTGGTTCTTACCTCAACACCTAAACATGCGAGAGAAGCACAGGGACTTTTAAGTACCAGCAGGTCAGTTAAATAAACCAGAGGGTGACAGGTGCAGACTTTATTTTAGTGGTGTTATCTAGTTAAATATGGCAAGGCCAGCAATGGCTATGGTAATTGTTAATAACTGCTGCTGTCTGCATAGGTTCATAGGTTAATAGGTTGGTACTAGGCTATCTGCCCTAGGGCCTATACAAGCCTAGCCATAACAATTGCCTGGCTATTTCTTCCTGCAGTATTTACTTCCCTGGACCCCTGTCTAGCAGGGTGACTGACATGATCGCCAGGGTGAATTTCCTATCTCCCATCCAATCATCAAGGTTTCTTTTTAAGAGAGCCAAAGGGGCACTGTGCTTGACATGTATGTGCAGTCTATTCCAGATTCTGGGGAGTCTCTGGGTCAGGAAGCTATCCCTCCAGCATGTTTTGTTCATTGTGATGACAAGGTTTAGATCCCTGGAGCATGTGTCTCTGAGGGATTGGGATTTCTTTAAGTGTAGCATGTCCAACAGCTCTGGGTTTGACATGGCCTTGTATGTTAAGCAGAGATTGCCTCTGAGTAGACGATATGTGACAGAGTATAGGTGGAGTTTTTTAGACAGTCAGCATAGGGCATCTGCTTTAGGCCTGTGATTCTTTTAGTGAGGTATTTCTGTGGCCTTTCCAGTTGTTGCAGATGTCTTGAGAGGTACATACCAAATGGGGCATTGTATTCTATAATGGGTCTAATGAGGGATGAGTACAGTGGGACAATGACCTTCTTTTTTTCTGAATGAAAAGCCTTTACTGATGAGGTGTGCCCCATAGAAGGATTTCCTGACTGTTGTGACAATGTGGTTATCAAAGGTGAGACCACTGTCCACCTGTGTTCCTAAGTCTCTTATCACACTTTAGGTGTTTAGTGTACTGCCACTTATGTGGTAATTCAGGGGTACATGTTTTTTCCCAAAGGGGATAACTATACGTTTCTTGGCATTGAGTTGAGCCCATGTCTTTGGCACTAAGCATCTGTTTCTGTTAGGCCCTTTTGTAGAAAGGTGTTTATTTTGAGAGGCTATATGTGTATAAGACTTAGGGTTGTATTTGCTCTTTGTGCAGATCTGATGCTTTGTAACTTACTGGTACAGGATGTGATATTTTAATGCAAAATAAACTTCATTAGGTAGCAGACTATTCAAATTCTCACCACCCCTACTGCCAAAGAACATAGCTTTGAAAACAGCATCTAGATGCAGTGATGACAGGATTGGTTAGAGTGATGGTGTTTCTGTTAAATGTTTTGCTATACTAATATGGCAGTAGTAATATGCCACTGCCATACCACAAAAGCTAGCATTTTAGTATTGATTTGAGTATTTAATTATCACACTGAGTCAATATGAAGATATAACTACGCTCTCATTTTGTGTCATCCAAGCACATTGCTTTACTAGGTTGTGTTCACTAAATATAATATAGGTTCAGAACTCACTATACCAGGCTTTAACTTCACAAAAGCTACATTTAACCATACTCCCTAATTAGAAAAGTCTAATTTCACACAAACTATAATTTTACAAGAATTTAGCCATCATATGAACCTTCTTCTCAAGAAATATCAGCATGACAAAATGCTTGAAAAATGGCCATAAAATATATCCCTTTAAAAACTGATTTTATATGCTGTAAAAAGGATCAATGTTTTCTAGTTTTTCAATAAATTGCAAGGCTTGTATAGAAGGCATAGCTGATATTGTACATAGTTTTGTGAATGGTACAAATTTAAATTTCTGTAGACAACACTATAAAATAAACTTAACAGCACAGATATACTCAAAAACAATTTAATCAGGAAATTTACAATATTGTATATATCTGTAAAACATACAAAATGAGCACTTAATGATTTAAATAATTAATTGCTAGTGAAATATGCAAGCAAAGTTCTGTATTTATTCAAATTAGTTGGATTAGAATAGCATGACATTTGATGAGACCAGAAATGTGGCGGTTACTGTAAACGTATCTACAAGCACTGCACCTATGAGGAAAAAAATACATGCTGTTAGAAGAATAAGAATAATAAATGATCAGCAAAGCAAGGCATCCCAGGGTCAGTACAGTTTTTATTATTCCTTGACTAGCTAGTTTGGCTGATTTAACTGACTGACAACATACATCAGTGAGTACAGAACTTTTATACAGTTCTTGACAAATGTAGTCCTGCCTCTTTAGATATACATTGTGTCCTAAGTTGGTCATGCAATGTGTCCTAAGTTGGTCATGCAACTATTACAAGTTATTTTAAAAGCAGACTATTTCTGTAGAATTGCTATACAATAAGTTTTCCTTTTTTGGTAACAAGTACAGAGTAATCATTTCTTGCTTTGTCATCATATGCTCTTCCTGCTTAATTGTCCTATAACATTTCTAAAGAGTATTTATTATTATTACAGCTGCAGTTTACATTATTGCTGCTGTTGAATAATTCAGAATTAATGAAAGTTTACAACTTACAAAGTAGTACAGTACAAAAGCTTAATAAAAGCTTCATATAAACTCTGCAGCTTTGCAGCATGTATATGCAAGGCACAACATCTGCCCATCATTCATTCTATAGATAATGTATGAAGTAGAATAATATACATTTCCTGATTCTCTGATGTTTATGGCATATATGTACATTTTCCAAATCATATATTTTACATTATTTGCATTCTTTACACATATAGTTTAGGAATGTTTGATAGAAGTAGAGAAGTACTGATTAATACATGTTTTATACAACTTGTAATAGAAGAACCATTCCTGCTGTTACAATGCATCAGTGTGTCTCAGTGTGTGACCCTTATTTCAGGCTGCTGTGAACTTTCCATTCTATTTTTTCCTGTGTCAGTGTGTGACCCTTGTTTCAGGCTGCTGTGACCTTTCCATTCTATTTTTTCGTAACAAATAACTGAGTTAACAATTCTAAAAAAAAAACACTATGAAGTCTTATAGCTAACTTGCATCTGTTGTCTGACATTTGAGTATTAGAGGAATTATTTTCAACATAAATATTTGCTTATATTAATAATTATGCCTTGATAAAGAGAGGAATTATTCATAAGCACTATCTTATCTTGGCTGATGCTCTTTTAGCCAGGCATTGTATTTCCATGCAGCTTTTTATGTCACTGGTATCCACATAAAAGGTTGTTCACACATGCTGCTCAGAGAAGATTTCTGTAAGCTGGTGTCCCAACATTGCTTGAGATCCCAGTGCTATAAGAGTTACCATCTACATAAAGAAATGCAAGTTTTTGCCAAAATGTAAACTTCAAAGAATATAGATTGCTGTGAAATGATTTTTTTTCACAGTTAGTATAAAACATGTGATAATAAATATAAATAGTTTGTATTGATTCTTTTGGTTTAATATCAGCTACTGCTTTAGATAAGTTGCAGAGTTAAATGTTCTCAGTGAAAAGATTTTTGACAATACTATTGTAACTTAGATATTACTATGCAATAAACTCAATACAATATATACACCATGTTTTGTCTCTTATGTCAATCTGTCAGTTTTTTTTGTGTCTATGGCCATCTGCACATGTGGTATCCCACTGACTTTCTTGAGCAGGAGAAGTATATCCCTGTATCTATGCAAATTCTATGTTAACTTGCTGCTCATTATTTGGGGTAACTGTCCTTGATTTTCAAGGAATGTATCTCTGATTTCCGTGCCTGAACATTGAATGCTATGGTTTGTGTACCCAAGCAATGGACTTCCAAAACAGGTGGGGAAAGAATCCAGTGAAGCATTCAAGAAGGCATGGGACAGGTGAAGAAAGGGTGAGGAGGAAGACAAAAAAGGTAAGAAGGAAGAAAAAGTGTATGTGTACTGAAAGAGTAGGCTGGGTGGGCATATGTGCACTCAAAGAGTAGAGACTAGGTGGACATGTGTACTCGAGTAGACGGGGTGGGCATATGTGTACTCAGATTAGTCTGGGTGGGCATATGTGCACTCAAAGAGTAGAGACTAGGTGGACATGTGTACTCGAGTAGACGGGGTGGGCATATGTGTACTCGAGTAGACGGGGTGGGCATATGTGCACTCAAAGAGTAGAGACTAGGTGGACATGTGTACTCGAGTAGACGGGGTGGGCATATGTGTACTCAGATTAGACTGGGTGGGCATATGTGCACTCGAGTAGACGGGGTGGGCATATGTGTACTCAAAGAGTTGAGACTGGGTGGGCCTACATGTACTCAAGGAGGAGAGACTGGGCGGGCATGTGCGTACTTAAAGAGGAGACTGGGAGAGCCTATCGGAAATACAAATAATAACATTGTAACCGTGATCCAAATATTAGTGAACTCTTATTGAACTTTTTGGGTTAGGGCTGATTTCAGTGTCCCAGAGAGGAAGGTGGTAAACAAGAGTGAACCCAGTTGGACATGAATATAAACAAGATTAATTGCATATTGATGATGTCAACGAGTGGGCTCCGGCAGCTTCCTATATGAGCTACCAAGACGTGGAAGTAAAACCTACAAGTAGGAAAGCAGTTTGTCATCAACTATGATTCACACACGAGTCTCAAACAGTGGTCTAAAGCCATCAGCTGACAGGATTATGAAACAGCATTAGTGGGACACTGGCAATAGAAATGAAAGGAAGGATAACCAGTCCCACCTTCATGAGCCTAGCTATTTTGGTAAAAGAATCTAGACTGTGTGAGAGCATGAGTAATTATCCATAATATGCCACTCCCCAGGAATGCCTCAAGTGCCTTTGTGGCTGACCAGACATCCCACTGTTTGAAGTAAGACACTGTATTAGGGCTGTCTATTAATCAAAAAATAGGTATGGCAAGCAGTAAAATGGCTTACATACAGACTTTTTTGAATCCCAGGCATGGTCTGCGTTTAATGTATAGTTGTAAAGGACCATCTCTAATTTCCCTGCTCTCATCAGTCCCAAGCAGTCAGACAGAAAAGAATAATTAAAACCATTTTGCACTATTGTTATGTTCCCTGTAAGTCTCTTGAAGAACAAGGAAATTTAACTATTTCAGATCCCTTTTTATATGTTAATTTAACCATACCAGAAATGTTTCTAGTCCATCTTGTCTGTACCTTTTAACATGATTCACTTTTTTGCCTTTCTGCAGAATCTCCATAATGCCATAGAAATGTCTAGAGATGGTCTACTCAGATTATAAAATAACAATTATTAGAGTAGGAGATTGGGACTATAAGTATCTTAGTAGAGCACCCATTTTTTTCCATTACAATGCTGGTTAAACTTAGTTCACAATCCACAATAATACCCCAATTCTTACATTTTGTACTGTTAGAAGCGGCCTCATAGCCATTATATTGCTTATATCCTTATATCGTGGTTACAGTTAGCAAAATCCATTATCGCTGATGTGTTGATGTTAAATAAGCAAATCCTTTGATACAGCCTATTATTGCATGCACTCTACTACCATCTGTAATTGTTTGATGTCAGATTGGGAAGTCGCATTGTACTTTGATTCATTTTACATACTAAAAAGGGTTGTAACAAGAAGCCCATAAGATTCCCATGATTAATTGTTCTGGGCACAACCCATTATCCATCTAATCTGTTAGTCAGTGAAGCCCATACATATTTTAATAATTTCTCACAGATGCTTATGTAACTTTAGTTATGAATGTGCTATGATTTAGGAGCAAGGGCTTGGGATATATCTGAAAAAATAAATAAAAGGACTATGACATGCCATGCAATCCAGTGTCCATGGCCAAGGAGACGTTAGCCCAGACATTTAGTAATTAAAGTAGATGTTCCTTTATTGAGGCTTTGCTGATACAGATCATTAAACATCTGCACCTGCATGGTCTACATGAGTGCATCTAGGACTAGTCCCTCCATGATTATGTCAAAGTTACTTATCAAACTTATTGGTCTAAAGCTGCTTGGGTTTGTATAATTACTTCTGCTTTATAAGTCAGTGCAACAATACAATTTTCCAGTCATCCGGCATGTGTTCACACCCAAGAAATTAAATGTTAGGTAGTATAATACTCATTTCATCTTTAGTTCCATGTTACAGAGTTTATTATACTAACATGACATGTCAATGATAAAACTTTCTATTCTGTTCAATACCAAATCATCAACAAAAAGTAATCCAAGTTTGCATCAACAAGCTTACCTTCTAAATAAAAAAAAAAACTAAGACGTATTTTTGATGTCATGTCAAATGTGTAATGTAAATAATTTAAAACATGTCAAGTATAGTTTCTGTGTTATGAAACAATGTCTTTTTTTTTCCAAAACTATTTTCCTGCTTTCTTTGGACTTGTTGATAAGTTTAACAAAAACTTTTCCACAATTCTTTAACAAAATTTTTCCACAATTCTTTATTTATAGATAGATTCATTTCTTCTGTTATTTACAACTTCTTAAGTTCCTTCTTAATGTGTACACAGCCTATTATACTGGACAGTACAGTCAAAATACTTGGCATTCCTTAATGTTTTCTTGCTTAGTCAAGTTCAGCCCTTCATGACCTCCAGGACTTTAATATAATAGACCTGCCTATCAAGAACTGCTTCTTTAGATTCATATTCATTACTTAAATATCTGTCTATATCTATCTTTGCGTCTGCTATTCCCTTCTTCTTTTGTATTTGATCTTTCTCATCACCAGTGTTTTCTGTATTAAATATCGTCTTAATATTATGTGCAAAATTATTTGAGTTTTAATGTTACTATTAGACCATGCAATTAGTCGCCTAGAATTATTTCCTCAAACATTGATCCTCTTACAGTTCTTAGAATTTTCCAAAGATTTGTGCATCTCCATGGTTCAAAAGAATTGACTTTCCAGTGCACAGCCTCATTTATAGCCTAACTCTCACAGTCATGTATTATTATTGGGAAAACTGGGTCCCTATTAAATGGCCGAACATTTCAAAGTTCGAATGTCATATGGTCAACACCATATGATCAAACTTTGAAAAGTTTGAAGGTGAAAGCTAATGGCTCCATTCATGCAGAATGGGAAAATGTCCCTTTTCTGCACTGAAGTGTGGTCTCGGAGTTGGTATATTTAAGTAAGGGGATGTGGGGTGTACAGGGGGGCTTGTCCCCCTTAGAGTGTTAAGGTAAGTTTTTTTTTTTTTTACTTTTTTATTATATATTCGAGGTTTCAAATTTCACTTACATCTTGTTGAACATATGAAGTTCAAAATTTTGAAGCTTTCAAAATATAACATAGACCCGGGAAAACCATAGCTTTAACTTTGCAGACCTTTGTTGACAATGTGATATATTTGCTGTAAAATATCTTATCCAAATATGACCACAGCTTTTCTCCCAAGAAGAAAGCAACTTGCAATTGCTTAGCTGCATTTGGCACCATTTTTAGATCTCTTTAAACCCAGGAAAATAATACCCATCACCGCCTTCCCTTCTTCCTCGCCTATTGAGAAAGTAGGCTTTGATGTTATAATCTTTTTGATGCTGAGCAGCAAGCCGAATTATGAACTTCCTGCTTTCACCTTCAATAGCAGGCTGGTCATCTCTTCCTCACTTTCAGCCATCATAGTAGTAGTATCTCTTTATATCTGAGACCATTAATATTTCTTCTTGCAGTTTTGATCCCAGCACCTGATTCATCTATTCCATCATTTCACATGACATTCATGACATTTTCAGCATATACATTAAATAAGTAGGGTAGCACTATATAGCCTTTCACACTCCTTAACCTCTTGAACCAATTATTCTATGATTAGTTCTAACTGTTGCTTGATTTGCATACATATTTTTCAGAAGTTAAATAATGTGACCCAGTGTCCCCAATTCTCTAAGAACTTACCATTTTTTACACAGGACTTTGGAGCAGTTCATACAGTAGAAGTAAATATTTTCCAGAACTTGCTTGCTCTGCTATCTTGCAAAGGTTGGCAATTTGATCTTTGGTACCTCCATTCCTTATAAAAATGGTTTATACATCTGACAGTTGTTGGAGTTCAGCATTCAGGATCTTCAGCATTATCTTAGCAGCATGTAAAACAAATGCATTGTTTCTGCACTCTTTAGCATTGCCTTTTTTGGGATTAGAATATAAATAGACTGGCGTGGCCAAGGATGAACACAGGATAGCAGCAGATTTCTTCAGCTCCACCAATTTCATTACACTGACAGGAATTAATTACTTAAAAAATTAATTTTTGAAGTAATTTTCTTTCTAAATATGTTTGTTTTATATAGTTCTTGAACTATATCTAAAAAAGAAAGGAAATCTTAACAATATTCCTGTCAGAAATCACTTTGGAAATTTTCCTGTCAGTTTATCAGTCTGAAATGAGTTCCAGTAAGACAAATTCTCAAGACTCCAGCATCTAGAAAGAACTTCAGTCTCTGATAATTATAATCCAGCAACTTACTGCTAAGATGGATAAAATGGATACTAAAATAGACACCTTCATAGAAAAACTACAAAACAAATAGACTTGTTACATATAGACCTGCAACAACAGAAGATCCAGATGACAGGCATAGAAGAAGCTGTGAATGACATGGAAAATAGAATACAAGAAGAGGAAATCAACATTGAGTTTCTGCTGAAACAAAATACACATTTACAAACAAAGCTGGATGACCTGGAAAATAGATCTAGGCGCAATAACATTAGGATTTTTGGACTGCCAGAAAATATTGAAGGTAACAATATTACTTCTTTTTAACAACATGGCTCCCTAAAACTTTAGACTTACCAGAAGCATTCTCTTTTGGTATCGAAAGAGCACATAGATCTATAGCTAATACTAACTCTAACAAAAACTATCCTAGATCAGTTATAGTTAGATTTCTATCATCTTTTGATAAAGAGATGGTTCTTAAATCTGCTTGGGCTAAAGCTCCTGTTAAGATTAATGAGACAACTGTGCGTTTTGACAATGACTATTCTTCCATGGTAATAGCTAAAAGAAAAGTTTTTCTGCCACTAATAAGGGAGCTTAAAAAAGCACAGTTTAAAACATACCTTCTGTTTCCTGCCAAGCTTAAAATCTTCCTTCCTGATAGTCCTAAAATTTTCGATGACTTAGACTCTGCTTTACTGTTTATCAAAAAAAATAAGATTTTGGATAAAATAGAAGAAATGGAATGGGCTAGTCCTTCATTAAAGAGACTGGCAACTGAAACTTCGTGGAAGACTTCAGAGAAGAAGAGACTAAAAAACAAATGATTTGTTCTATGTTTTTTTTTTCTCTCATCATTTTATTTCATTATTAATCTTTTTAAATATAGTTCCTGCATTTCCAAGAAGCAACAAATATTTTGAAAAAGATTTATTCAAAGTTATTCTCTGTGTGCAAAGAAATGTTTTGTTTCATAACTAGTCAAAATACCTGGAGATTTAATGGCAAGTTGTGATTCAACTGGTTTCTCTTTCTGAAAAGGAGAAGTAAGGTCAGTAATTTGATACATTTTTTTTCTTTATCTTTTTTTTTTTTCTTCTTCTTTTCTTCTTTTCTTTGTTTAAACAATGACATTCTATTTAGATTATGTAGTGGGTAAAGGGTGGGGGAGGGCAGGGAGAGAAGAGTAATGAAAATATGATTAATAGAATAATAACATATTTATTCCTTGTAAAAAGTTTATATGTTCTTCAAATGCTATTCCTAATTATACTTTCTTGATTACATGGCTTATGCTTGTTTGTAAATAATCTGTCATGCTTTAACTAATAATAATTAGAACTAAATAATAGTAAATAATATGTTTTATTTTTAACTCTATTAATATAAACAGTAAGTAATATTCCATTGTATATACTTCTTATAGATTTCTCTTACATTTTTTTATTTCTGCCTTACACCCTTTTACTTTCTACTCTCTTTTCTTTTCTTTATTAATATATAGAAATGCTTTTGATCATATAGACACAGTAAATAATAAGATTTGCATAAAAATTGAGTTGGGACAAAAATATTGAGTTTTATTACTTATTAATAATTTTGGGCTTAATTTCACTTACATAGAAGCTGTAATAACCTGTAAAATACATTGTGAAGGTTTTGTCATGTTTAGATGCATTTACACTGCTAAATGAATGTTTGTCACTAGTTTTAATAAGTTTCCGCCAAAATGTTAAGAGAGACAATCTGGGATGTGGGCTGTCTCATGCACAGTGTCCATGAGCTACTTCAAAAGCTTCAACTCTCAGAATTCTCACAGAGAAGCTGAAAGCAGCTAGTCTCACCTTTGACCTAGATATCACACCGACACATCACAGATTCAGGAATGACACTCTACCAAGAAATAGAAATGATACAAATGCGACTATGTGAAGGAAAATGAACTCTTTAACATCTAAATGTGAGTTATTTTATATAATTACTTAAATATCTATGTTATAATTCATAAAATATGTCAGTTATAATGAATTTAAATGATACAGTTTCTTGTAGTAAGTAAATGTCTTATTTTAGAAGGCATAGAAAATGAAACATTTATTCAAGTGTTTTCGAAAATCTACTTAACAGCAGCTTAATAATCTGTGTTAAAAACTTATGTTCCAAACATATACATCACTATAACTCATTTAATTCATCTGATTGACAAGCATAAATAATTTTATAACTCTATACTGGAAGAACTTGTCATGTGATATATTTTAAAGCAGTAGTATAGCATGGTTGTAAAATCTGGTTACTAAAATGTGTTTGCTGTGCATTATTTTGTATAAAGCAGACAGATTTATTGTAGGGATAGCAAGTAAGATAGCGCTAAGTAAGGACACAACTCAGTGAGATCAGATATATATATATATATATATATATATATATATATATATATATATATATATATATCTGTGTGTGTGTGTATGCATATGTATATATATATATATATATGTATATGTGTGTGTGTGTATATATATATATATATATATATATATATATATGTGTGTGTGTGTGTGTGTGTGTGTGTGTGTGTGTGTGTATGTGTGTGTGTGTGTGTGTGTGTATATATATATATATATATATGTGTGTGTGTGTGTGTGTGTGTGTGTGTGTGTGTGTGTATATATATATATATATATATATATATATATATATGTGTGTGTGTGTGTATGTATATATGTATATAAGTGTTTCTGAGAATCTGCATAACTATGCAGTATGATTTATAACAATTTCTATGAATACAATATTTTATTCTATTGACAATAATGAGTTTGAGTAAATGCTCATATACAAGCAATTCAAGGTTTTTTTTGGAAGCTGTTAATTGCATTTACATGACAGAAAATAGATGCATCTTAATATATGTAATGTCTGAATCATATTAGCCAAAGTTTTTGATTTAAATGAATGTTAGAACTTATTTTTCTCTCCTCTTGATTTCTAACATCAAGATTATTTGAATGTTATTTGAATACAAGTGTTTTATATTACATGGATGTATATAGTAGTATGAACAGTTTTTAAAAAAAAAAAAAAAAAAAGGTTTATTTTAGTTTATATGATGCTGTTTTACCAAATGTGTAGTCTTGTCTTGCCAGATAATTGAATTGAAAACTGTTAACTTCAGTTAAATATAACTAGTATTAAATTGATAAGGTGGTAGCTGAGGTACTGCTGCTTAGGGTAGGGGGTTAACTTGAGTGGTAAATACTACTCTAAGTTGAAGTTTATAACTCCAGGCTGGAGGCAAGGTTTAATCCTTATATTATTTTAACTTGTTCATTGTTATTTGTATATAGTTTTGACATCCACAATATATTTTGTACATTCATTGTCACTACAAACAAAATTGAATCCTATACGAAATCCCATAAGAGATTCAATAAATACAGCTATATTTAAAGGTACACCTAAAGGAGGAGATGTAACATTACTTATCTTGTTATTTGTTATTTTGATCATAAGATTCTTAAGTTTTAAAAATGCCAAATGACATCTTTAAAAGGAATTTCTTTAAACATTAATGGATTGAATAATCCATGTAAAAGGGCAAGCCTAATAAGATACATTAATTTACATAAGGCCAACTTAGTCTTCCTGCAAGAAACCCATCTCTTGAAAAAGATATTGATAAACTAGCCACAAACAAATATACAGTATTGGTTAGTTCAGAGCACACTCAGAAAAAAGAGGAGTGGCTATTTTATGGAATAAAAGTATGCCCATTCCTAAAACCATTAAGTCTTATCAGGATGACAAAGGAATGTTTTGTATGGTTACAATACAAATTAATGGGAAGACTTACACTTTAATTGATGTATATTGGATACCTGGAATTGGTATTAATACAGTGAAACATCATCTTGATAAGATCATATCATTCTCTATAGGAGATATTATTTTAGCTGGTGACTTTAATTGTATACTACATGAAAGTAATACTACCACTATAGGGAAAAGAAGAATTACATCTAATGCAAAACATTTAAATGATTTTGCTAATTCTTATAATTTGAATGATATTAATAATCAGATAGATTCAAAATCATTACCATACATCTTTTTTTCTAACAGATACAAAACTTATTCAAAAATAGATAGGGTCTTTATTTCTAACCAGATGGTAACAGATTTAATTAATTCCAAAATCATTTCATGTCCTATATCTGATCATAATTCAATTGTTTTTGAATTCATGATAAAAATACTCATAATGTTCAGATCAAAAGGATACCAGCATACTTAACTCAACTAAAAGACTATAAAGAATATATACTTTCAGAAGTAAAACATTTTTAGACATAAATAATACTCCTGAAGTCTCCATTGTTTATGTTTGGGATGCCTTAAAATCATATCTATATGGACAAAGTATCAGATGGTATAATAATAAAAGGAAATATTGGGATAAGGAATTGTTAGATATTCAAAGTAAATTAGACTCCTATAAACATAATAATAAAGAAAATATTATAGACAAGAAAGTTATTGAAGAAATAAACAAACTAAATGAGAAATACAAAGAAATTTTAACTCATAAAGTTAAAATAACTTTAGAGAAATACAAGTTTTGTCTTATTCAATAAGCCCCAAATACTTACATAGACTTAAAAATAAAACAAAAAGGTTGAATAAACAAAACCATATCAAAGAAATCTTTTCTCTAAGGAAAAGAAGAATGTTTCTAGTATACCAGAAATACTAGATGAATTTAGAAATCACTTTCACAAAATTAACCATAATAACATTAACATGGAACCTAAAGATAAAATAAAGGAGTTTATAACCACAAACATGAATAAAAGCAATAAATAACAGATTAAACTATTGGACAAAAGTATTTCATATACAGAGGTTATCACACAAATAAATAAGCTTAAATCAAACAAAGCACCGGGTAATGATGGTATTATACCAGAGATATATAAAATCCTTTCTAAAAGTACATATTCATTAATACATAAGGTTTTTATTTTGGCCCAAACTGAGTTAATAACCCCCCCCCATCTTGGCAATATACATTTATTTCGCCAATTTTAAAACCTAATAAAGATCCAACTAGATGTTCTTCATATCGCCCATCTCATTACTTAATGTTGATTATAAAATGTTTATGAGTATCTTTGCTGATAGATTGAAGACAATCATTCCCAGCATTATAGATATAGATCAGACAGGCTTCATTGTAAATAGAAATACTTTTGATAATATAAGAAGAACTTTAACATTAATAGATTTTGCAAATAGGAAAAAGAAAGATTTAACACTTATTAGTCTTGATATAAGTTCAGCATTTGATTCAGTAAGTTGGGACTACCTGTTTACCTTAATGAAGTGCACAAACTTCTCAGATGCATTTGTATATCTAATTGAGCATTTATACAAAGGAACGCTGGCTTATATTAAGGTAGAAACATATGTTTCACAAAAAATACCCATTCTTAAAGGTACAAAACAAGGATGTCCACTTTCTCCACTATTATTCACTTTAGTAATGGAGCCTTGGGCTAATTTGATCAGAAACAGTACTGACATAGAAGGTTTTGAAATAGATAAAAATACAACATCTAAAATTCAACTTTTTGCAGATGATGTTCTAATTACATCAGCAGGATCTAATTCTTCTATGCAGTCTCTATTTGATAACATGATGAATTTTAAAAGTATTTCTGGTTTAATATTCAATGAAGAAAAAACTAAAATACTACCTATATATACATGAAAAAATATTCTTATTAGTGATTTTACTAAATATGTACCCAATTCAGGTCAGATAACTTATTTAGGTATAATACTATCTAAAGATATTAAATCTATTATATATAATAATTATAATACCTGTTTTCTTAATATACAAAATCTTTTTAATACCTGGAATAATATGTTTTTTACTATGGAGGAGAGATTTACAATTATTAAAATGATAATATTCCCCAAGATTTTATACTTAATACAATCAATAATACTTCTACCTACAAAAATAATTATCAAGAAACTGAATACACTAATGTTAAATTTCCTATGGGCACCTAATAGACCTAGGATTGCATTAAAGAAACATACTAATAGCTGGTCTCAAGGGGTATTTCTTTTCCAGACTTTAATTTATATACTATCTCTTCTATTGTAAAAGTTATTACTTTATTAATAGATCAGTCATATGTCAAAATGGAAAGATTATTGGGAGCTAATTAGTATGCACTTCATGAAAATCTCCTTAACACATAAAAATATGATTGTAAATAACTCCATGTTATGGTTACTAAAGGAATTTTGTACTTCACCTATTACACCTAAACATATGGTTTGTTACCCATTAAATATTATTATTAGTTATCGTAACTTTATATTCATGCACCCTAAGTATAGGGAATGGAATTTTATTGTATTCCTATAATGTATACTCAGGGTATGCTTTTGTCATCTACTTCTGAAGGAACTCATTTAGCTATAGATAATGATCTAAAGTACTGGTATCAGTTGATATCTGATAATAAAGTTAAAAATCTAGATTTTTAAAACAAGAATTTGATCTAAGAGAAACTTGCTGGTTAGAGGTTCAGACCTTTAGACAACATCTCATTAATAAAATAGATCTAATGTCTATAACAGTTAAAGAATCTATTCCAACACTGATTGATTACTTGATATTAAATTTACAACATAAAGTTTCTGATAAAGGTAAACTTTCATACATACATAAAATTATCAGACAAGAAACTTTTTACAGTGTAGATTCATACTGAAATTATTTCACTTCTATTAATGGGGACCCACCAAATCAACAAGATAAACAATATATATTGGAATCTGCTTATAGAACTACGTCTTCCATTGTCTGGAGACTTTATACATGGAAATTTTACATAGATCTTTTATACACCTTTGATGATGAATAAAATAAATAATAAAGATAATTTATGTAAGAGATGTAATGTAGAAATTAATGCTGACTGGGCTCATATGTTTTATGACTGTATAAAATTGAAAGAATACTGGAAGTCAATTAATGAATTTTTGCAGGCTCTTTTACAGATAATTTCATTATTTCTAAATCTCTTATATTATTCAACACACCTGTACCTCAAAGTGTTAAAAGGTTAAGCTTCCCTTGTTATGGTCTATTCTAGCAGTGGCTAGGAAAATAATAACTAGAAATTGGATTTCAGATACACCTCCTTCGTTCAATGAATTTAAAAATGTTATGAATATAGTGTGCCATATGGAAATAAACACAATTAGGACAAGAACAAATAGAAAAACTTCTTATTATATTGTATGGGATAATTTACAAAATTTGTTAAAAAAATTTTAATTTCAATAGCATGGTATTTTAGTTTAATTAATTGATCTGATTGTAGTGGATGTCTTTGTAAATACTTTAGTTGTTTTGTTGAATGTTATAATAATACCTATTTTTAATTACTTGTATAAAATTGTTATGATATTTCTCTTATATGTTAAAACAATAAACCTGTTTTGAAAAAAAAAAGAATATAAATAGACTTTTCTAATCAAATGATCACCGTTATCTTTCCAAGTTGTTGACAGATTGTAAACAATGCTGTAACAGCATCATTTTGCTGTATTTAAAATAGCTATAATTCCATCATTTTATATAAAGTTATTAGCCAGGCTTTCCACGACTTATTTAATTATTTAACTTCACTTTCAGAATGGCTGGATCTAGATCAGAAAACATGCCTTTTTGTGTATAAGTGATATTATGGTCCTTCTTATAAGGTTTTTATGTATATTCCTCATAAATTTTCTTTTTTTTTTAATATTTACCATTCTGCAAGTCCATTCATTTTTTTTTCTTTTATCGGACACATTTTTACCTGGATATTTCCCCTTAATATCATCAATCAATTCAAAGGGATCTTATGTGTTTCCCCATACAATTATTTTCTTCTAATTTACTGTTCTTTTAACATGCCCCTCTTTCTCTTCTTGCTATTCTCAGAAACTCTGCTCTCAGTTAATGAATTGTTCCCTAGCTCCATTGACTTCTGCTCCCTTTCTTTCCTTGGCCTCTTCTAAAAACTCCACACACAGCCATTTTGCATTCTTAATCTTCTTTATGTTTTAAATATTTTGATACCACCTCCTTGTCAATATCATGAATTTCTGTACACAGGTTTTCAAGTACCTATCCACTAGGTGTAATCCCTTAAATATGTTCTTCACCTCCACTGCATAGTCATATAGAATATTGTTGAGATCATACCTAGCTGGCCTGGAGGCTTTTCTTATTTTCTTTAATTTGATTCCAGATATTTTCTAAACCATAGTCAGCTTTGAGTCTTATTCGCTGTGACTATAAAGAGCTCTTTCAGCTTTGACTACTAAATATTCTATAAAATATTCAATAAATATAAAATAAATATAAATAAATATAAATATAAATAAATATAATAATAAATATAAATATAAATAAATATAAATTAATATAAAATATATAAATATTCAGTCTGATTTAAGTACTGATTATGTCTGACAGTCAATTGTAAAGAGTATCTCAGGCTGTTGAAGACAAGTGATTTCAATGGCCAGTACATCATCTTGGCAGAGTTGTACTAGTTTGTTTTCTGTTTCATTTCATACTTCAAGGCCAAAATTGCCCATTATTCCAGTTATTTGTGGCTTTCCAATTTAACATTGCAATCACCTATGATGAATGTAATATGTTTATACTCTATTCACATTATGATACAGATCTTCATAAAGCTGGTCATTTCACCTTTATTTTATTATTTTTTTGTAGTTAGAGCATACATTTGTATCACTGTAATACTGAATGGCTTGACTTGGAGGCTTAATGAGGTCATTCTATGATTGCTAAGGTTGCAAATGAGTACTGCGTTTGACAAACTTTTATTAACTATGAGGGCTGCTCCAATTCATCTACAAGATCTCTGTCCACAGTAGGTCTGATGGTTATCTACTGTAAAATGACCTTTACAGTCTATTTCAGTTCATTAATTCCAAAGATGCAGATGTTCATTCTTGAAATCTCATCTTTAACCACATTAGTTTTAACTTGGTTCACAGCTGTTACATTCTTTTTTCCAGTGCTGTATAGTTCTTTGCAGGACTGGACTTTGGCTGTCCATTTAACTTTAATCCACCCGTTTCTTAACAACTAGAATTGCTCATACTTGACCTGTTTTCTTCCTCAGTACTATGCTAAACATGTTCATATCTGATGGTCTCATCTTGGTTCCAGTATGAGATATTAAAATGCAATCACTTGAAAATCATTAGATGAACAAAATAAAATTTTTTTTTTGTGCAGTAGGGAAAGTCCCCTTGTACCCTCTACATAGGGAGATATGGAGCCAAAACCCACCCCACAAATTTATGTATTCCAACTCCAGGGTCACATCACATATCATGCAGAAAGGAGACTCTCCCCAAATCCGTACAACTTGGGTCTCAAGCAATCCTTATTTTTGCTCTAATAAGAGTGATAACATGATTTTTCAGGAATTGCAGTTTAAGGATCATGTCACCTAGAAATATCACATGGCATAAGTCTGATTGCTTTTGTTTATAGTTTACTTTTTTGCCAAACTACTAGATTGCCATTACCTTCTTCAGTGCACTGTATTTATTACTCTGATGTTTTTGCTATGATCTGACAGTCTTAGGTAGCCCTAGATATTATGGCTCATAACTTCATTAAGATAATCAAGCATAAGGTACTTTTCATCCACACCCCCCCACTAGCACATAGCTAGTTTATTGACTATGTATACCCTTTATTATTATGAAAAAAAAATTACATGTACTTTATTGATAGCTTTGGATGCACTTCTTAAAACTGTATAAAGATCACTAGCATCATACCATAAGATACAGCCACAACTGAACAGTATTTATGATAAGAAATATTAACCACCAGATAACATATTCTAAGTCAATATGCACAATCTGTTCAGAAGCAAAAGTTATCTGAATAATTTTACATTAAAGTGTTACCAATCGCACTAATAATGCAGATTGTGCTATTAGAAAACAACTTTGTATTTCAGCACTTCATCTAAAAATGTAATGCTTGTTGACCTTGAAGAATAAATGGTCTGTATTACATTAAAATATCGGTGTGCTCCTGATACTGACATAACATTTCCTAAATTAGATCAGCTATGTAATAGAGAATGGCTGGCACACAATAACAACAGGTTTATAGTTACTAGTCATGCAATTCTGGAAACCATTAAGGAACCTAGTCAGAATTCCAACTGTTCCAAACCACTGTCTGGTTAGGTGACTTGCTCAGTATCACACACCAGGAAAATTAATGCAGAAAGATTTAAACCCTCTATCCTTGGCACAGGAAGCATCTCATTAACAAATCAGAGCTTTAGTCCCCTACACTAGCTACCAGACAGTAACAGTCCTTAAATAAATGCATAAATCCTTTGCAATATGATATTCTAGGGAAGACTGTATTGCAATAAAATGCAGCAATGAATACATAATGATGTTGAAGATCAGACAGTTCTGATCATCATCCCAATTAATGCAGACTATAAATGTCAATCCCTTTGCAGTTGCTGTAGGCTGTAATAAAGATACTGCAAACATGTATTATAAAATGCAGTGTTTTTAGACTATATTTCATAATCCAGGTTTATTAATGAATGGATTCATACTTTAGTGCAATGAATAAAGCAAAACAATTAAATACAGTATAAATGTTGCAGCATCTTTTGTTCAACAATCTACCAGTCCTACAAAAATCAGAAATATTACTGCATATAACTTATTGTTTTGGGGGGAGGTGCTTACATGCTTGCAGGATGACTACATCTCATTTTGGCATTCATATGTCTTTCCTGTCATCAAGAATAGCTATCCCCTCTGATATCACTCACAACAGGTCCAATATTGAATGACTGACAATGCCATATTGTTGCAGCAATATAGCTCTAGAGTCAACAGAGCTGGATTGTGGACAGATGGGGCCCTGTGTAGGGTAATGAACCATAAAACACTGTTCAAACCTGTCAGTGTATATACTATTTTCTTTTACTTTTATAATTATCACAGAGACTTCAAGAGATGTGCGGAGAATCATACTCATATAGCATATAGTGAAGTGCTAATTAGTGGCTATGGGAATGATGCAGGAATCCAAAAATCAGATGTTTGCTAACAGTCTGGGACAGCCAATTGGATTCAAGTGTCCCTTTTCAGGACAACCCAGGAATACTACCTAGTGAAGTAACTTAGTCATATTCACACAGAAGATGAACAAAGGCTGGTGGTTACAAACCCTGTACTATAGGAATTAAGCATTTATTTTATGTTTTCATTAGCTTTATTTGACAAAAACACCTTGAAACAGTAACAAGATAATTATTATGAAAAACATCCAAGGAGATAAAGGGAAACAGGGTTGTAAACAAAACATTAACCACAACATGTTACTGAGTGTAGAAAAAAATACTAATTAGTTTCCAAATGTGAGGGAGGGGGGACTTCTCTAATATTACCAATTATCCCAAATAGACAGAAAAATATAACACAGACCACAACATATTAGTATATTTTCTGTTGATTTTAACAAGTCACAAAGCTTTTTTTTTTTTTATAATAGTGCAATTCTTTGCTGATGTCCACATTCAGTGGTCTCCAACATTTAGAAATGATTGGCATTATTAGTGTTTGTAAGTAAAATATCCTGCAGAGTTCTATAGGGAAGAGTTCTGAAGAGTTCACTTTTAAGTTTAACATCCAGAAGGCAGAATTTGTGGGAAGGAATTGGTTTTCTAATGGCCCACAAAGCTGCATGGTAGACTTTATCTTACACTTTTTGACTGTGCACGACCATAGTAAGTGTTCATAGTTGGCAGCTGGCTGGCCACATCTCCAACATGATCAATCTCCCCATCCCCACACTTTTCCTCTTACTGGGGTCATATATACTAAAAATGGAGATTTTTGAAGTGTATCAGTTTTACTGGTGGAAGGGTACTGCCCAGCATACTAGGGATTAATAGTGTTTGCTAGTTCAAAGGAAGCTGATCCTTATTTATGAGCCTGGACAACTGTATTATATCCCCATCAAACATATCTTTACTATAAGTATCCAGGACTTGATAAGTTGCTAAAATTTGGTGATCCTTCATTGTAAGCCTTGGGTGCATTATATAATTCAATGTATTCATGTTATTATTTTCTCTTATGTTCATCAAAGGTGATCCTAGGCTTCACAGCTGTAAGTATTGCCCCAGTGTATTTTGAGATGCAGGAATTTATTGCAGCATTCAGTATAGGTTAGGAATAAATTTTCCTTTTGTATCATAATATCAGTCCAGTAGTAGATTACTGCATTGATTCAGTGCTCCCAATATAGCACCTTATTGTCTACTTTATATAGATTGTTTACCCAAATGCAGTTCTTGTACTTGCAAAATTAGTTGTGAGCAGTCTCTATAGTTTCTTTTCTGAATGACTCTGTAGATTCCGTCTGCACTACATATTGTATTTTTTGGGTCTACAATCCTCTTTCACTCAGAAAAAATACATCTGGAGCTCTAGGGAGCAGTAAGTCCCTACAGTCTACTGCCTGTTTCTCCTCTCCTTCCTCTTCTCTTATTTCTGTTGATAATAACCTTTTCACATCTCCATGACATGATCTTCTGTACCAGTAAAATGTTTCCTTTATCTCCTTTGTTTTCAAATGAGAAAAGATCCATCTCATCTAGCCCCTGGTTGTATTTCTTTCTCTCCATCCAATAGATCTTTAGGTGGCTTTTCTCTGATTTCTTTCCAGCTGCCTGATGTCCCTTTGTTTGTATGGTCACCAAACTGTACAAGGTACTCATAGTGTAGTCGAATCAGGGCCCTGAGGAATGCTAATAGTTTTCCTCTTGTTTTCTGAGTCTGTCTCTCCAAGGATCAATCAGAGTTTTCTTCTAAATGACTATAAACCTTATTGGCATCAGTTCCAGTGTATAGTGTTAGGATAGTTTAACTTCGCCAAGTCTTTTGGGTTCCTAATACCATGACAGGAATGGACCCCATTCCTAAGTCAAAGTATGATTAAAGTTCATGAAAATAGTATTGTTTCAATCTTTGATATTAGCCAGAAGTGCTCTTTGCAGTACCTGCAGTGTGCCAGAACTGATTCCTTCTGCAATTCATAAGGAGTTACATGTATCAGTAACATATCTAAGTATGATGTCAATTCTTTTTTTATAAGACCCATTGCAGCTACTACTTTTGGGACCATCCTTCTTTCACATTGCTCTTGTTTCTGCCTGTAAATCCTGGGATTTTATGACTTTGTGTCTCTCTGTATGCAAGACACTATAGTCATTGGTTGTAGTGATTTCAGTGATCAATGTACTTTTGTCTTCTTTTCCTGGACTACTATATCGGGCTTTCCCGCTTCTATTTTTTGAACTGTTGGTAATGGGTGATCCCACATGGTATAAACTTCATCATTTTTTATAAAGCTTTGTGGCTCATGTTTCCATTGCTTCTCAGCTACTTCAGTATTATAATGTTTGCATAATCCACAATGAAATAGTATTGCTACATTATTATGACTTCCAGCATACAGTCCTCCTGTCATTAGTGTATCACACCCAGCAACAAGATGTGCAACAGTTCTGTTTTACAAAACCTGCATTTGTCTGTTTCTCCTACATGGTCAATGTGAACCATCATGTACATAGTCCATTATCTTGGGATGCCAATAATGACCTTTCGTCTTTTGGTTTAAATTTAAGTTTAAATTCACCTCTCCTTAACTATATTTCTGCATTTGGTCCTGATCGACATGAGGTAGTTCCAAGGGCTTTCTGTACTTGCAACTATATTTATGCATTTTCCACATTGCTTGCCTTCTCATCTAATCCTTTACCTTATATTCTTTCTTTTGTTTTTTGACACATTCAGTTGCTGCTTGATTTTTATCTACTTCTAGTTTGATTTCCATTCCCACTTGACACTAATATGCTTCTGCTAAACTAAGCAGGAAAGTCATCTTAGACTTATTCTCCTCATGTCTTAAAACATTCACTATGTTTGGATCTTGTAAGTCAACAGATATGTATGCAGTCCTACGACTGTGGATCTATACGTGTAATCAGTTTCAAGGAGGCCCAAACCTCCTTTAGAATGGGGAATATACAATGCTGGTATACAATGATTTTTATAAATCATTTAATAAGCATGAAGCATTTTTCTTGTTTTTCTGTCCAACTGATCCAATACCTTTTGGGGCTAGTCAATCACATCAAAACTGTAAGTTAGGACAGGAAGAGCAAATTGGTTTATAGCTGCAACTGTTCTTAGATGTCAGTGCTGTTTTCAATACTAATTTTAGTCTTCTAAAATATTCCTTACTCTTGTTTTTTTTTTTTTTGCATTTGTTCATGTTTTACTGTTGATCTTTCATCAATTCTCAAATATGTATACACTCCCTCTTGTTCAAGTTCCTTTATATCACATTCCTGTCCCTGACTGATATTTTCCTGGTGCTGCAGTTTTCCTGCTTTAAAGGCTGCTTTTGTACATTTATCAAGACCAAATGCTGTTCTTATATAATTTGAAAAAGTTTTGACTCCTTGTAGTTGTGTTTTCATTTCCTCATCTGATGAACTATATCATTTTGAATCATCCACAAAAAGAAGATAAGAAGTTTTTACACTTTGTTGTTTTCTGGGAGCCATATTGTAGCTATAACCTTATCTATTAAGTAGATAACTTAACAGGTTAAGGACAAGAGAAAAGAGCAGTGGTGACAAAGAGTCACCCTGGAATATTCCCTCTTTCATTTTTTTATCCCTGGAATAATAACTTGTCCTTTATAATGGGTTAACTACAAAGGGTTTCCCATTGATTCATGGTTGCTAAAATGTAATCAATCATTGTAGGGGTGTATCTTATACATTTGTAAGCACTCTTTTATTCATGAATGTGAGAAGTTATCAAATGCTTTTTTTGTAGACTATCCATGCCAGACTAAATTAGAGTCCTCCCCTTTTTACTGTTCCCCATTATGTCCTTATTTAACAAGAAATGATCCTTTGTTCCATATGACTTTCTTTCATTACCCTTTTCTTCTATTGCCATGATTGAATTTTCTTCTAAATGACTATAAACCTTATTGGCATCAGTTCCAGTGTATAGTTTATAGATCGACTGAAAGTAAGTTATTGATCTATAGTTTTAGGATAGCTTTCAGGTTCGCTCTTAAGGAGGAGTATTGTTTTTCCTCGTGTTAAGCAGGTTGGCATCTGTTTGGAGTGTGCATATAAATAGTTTTTACTCATAGCTAATTCTTCATGTAAAGATGTTAATACTTTTAGCCAGAAGTTAGGTACTGCATCTGGGCCGGGGGTTTTCTATTTAGGAGATTTTCTTAATCTTGTTTCAATTTCTCTGTCCGTTACTTCATCCCATTTCATATCCTGTACATTTGAACTTATTCTTTCTTTTACTTTTTAATCCATTCAACATCTTTGTTATGTTCCACAGGATCTTCATAGATATTTCTCCAAAATGTGTCTATTTCTTCTTTGTTTTAGTGGTGTTTCAATTCCTTTTGCCTTGTTTCCCAATTCTCTATAAAATGTTTTTAGGTCATCAATACATTGATATTTTATACTTTTTCTTTATATTTATTTGCATATCTTGCCTGTACTGATATCTTTGTTTTATTATTTGAAATAGTATAGAACAGATCCTGATCTGTTCTGATATTGCTCATTGCTTTTATTACGTCTATCTTTCTGAGGATTTTTGTTGATCTGTTCCCTCTTCTGTAATCTTCCAACAGTAACACTTCTTGCCTTGATTGCTTTATAGTTTTATCTATTCGATACTTTCATGATGGTATTTGATTTTTCCTCTTCCTTTCCCTTACTGCCCTATATTTTTGTGTAAAACTTTATCTGTTATTAATTTAGCTGTACAGTGCTATAACCTATTTACTTCTCTTATATCGCATGAGTTTCAATGAACAGTCCGATTACTGTGTTCATTTGTTTTATCAGACTTCTAACACTTTGGGTTTTATTGACTTTTTGTAGTCTATTTCTTTCACTGATCTTAATATGTTTATCTATAACTATTAAATCAAGCAACTCTTCCCTTATATAATTTTCTTCTAAACTGAGGGCACATTCTCTGTCCTCCATTTCTTGTGGGTATTCTACAGAAAGTTCCAGAGCATCTTCCTGTGCCATATACTTATGGCAACTCACTGAACTATCAATCAACAACACTGACTGCATCCGAGTTGTCACAGCTCCTTCCCTTGGTGTGCAACTCCAACTGAACTTTTATACTGATTTCCTACTGAAGGCTCCAAAGTATCTTCATATGGCAACTGAGCAGATGTTTCTCATTCTAGTGGTTTCTCCTTAATTTGGGTATTCATTATTCTTTCCTGCTGTGGTGTTATCAGAGTTAGATTTTCTACACTAAATCCTTTACTTGGCAGATAAACCATAACCTCAGTTTCTATTTCTTTAACTTCTCCATTACTAATCCTCCATTCTACTTTCCTTCTTTGTTTTCTTTGTTTTTGTATTACAAAATTTGCCATATCTAGAAGCTTTTGACAGTTTTTCTTGCGCAAGTATTTAATTTCTCTCAGTCCTTTTGCATATCTTCTGTCTAGAAATTCTGGGCTTCTTGCATAATAGTAAGAATATATAATTTCTTTCTTCTCCTCAATAGTCCTCTCTATCCTCTTCATGGCTCTTTTTTGGCCTATCAGTTTTTGTGCTTTTTGTGGATTACTACTTCCTTCTACAACAGGGGGGCCATCCTCACCCTGGGCCTGGCTTGGTCCCATTGCAAGAATGTTTCCGTGTCTTGAGGATTTAACACTGTCATTTTTTCCAATCCTGGCACCAGTGCACCTACTAGGGTTAGGCATGTTTTTATCCTGGGAAAGCAGTATGAGGATTCATATTTCCAATGCTTGCTACACATCCCCAAGTCTTCCTGTAAGTGTCCAAGGATGCTCACTTACAGTCTGTATTGTGTATTTTAAACACTGTTCCAACAATGAAAATTCAGACATCAATTGCTAACAGGACTGAGCTTCAGAAGCCCTGCTCTAGTGGCACACAAGGCTGCCCATGGTATCAACTGTTAGAAAATAAACAGCCTCATATAAAACAGGTGTTTTTGGAGGGGACAAATCCCCTGTGCCTATCACACCCATGTAGTTATAAATATACTAACGCCAAAATCAGACAACAGTGAAGAAAAGACAAATACTCTTACCCCACTTTTAGCCAATCTCAGCTAAACACTGTCACAAAAAGTTGGCAGTAATGTAAATGAAAATATGAGCCTTTCATTCTCTGTCACTTACACTACTCTCTTTAAGTGGAGCTCACCAATGGTATAAGTCTGGCCATGTAAAACATGCCAGTGGATTGAATTCCAGCAAACTGAAGAACACTGTACATATGGTATATAACAGTTGGTAGAAAATTAAATCCATTCATCTTAATTCATCCAAAACCAACTATCAAAATCACATTTAAAAAAATCTCAAGATATGGAAAACACAACCCATTTGTACCAATTCCAGTTGAAAAGGCTTTTTAGCAACAAAAATTCTGATCTGATGTTGTCTTTTCATCCGTTCCTCAATGTATGGGTCTTCTCAGCTTTAGATCTGTTGCTCAGGTTCCTGCCCCTACCCATAACCCCTTGTGCAAGGATCGAGCTACCTCAAATCTTGCTTGCCTTCATCAGCGCTTGATGGATCTTTGGAGTTCAGGAGTTGTTTTTGGATTAATACTCATTTTTTTTTCCACTAGATAAGTATCTTCCATATTTTTTTCACCTTCTCATCAACTACATTACTGTTTCCTTCCCCATTTATCTATGTGTGTGTGTGTGTGTGTGTGTGTGTGTGTGTGTGTGTGTGTGTGTGTGTGTGTGTGCGTGTGTGTGTATATATATATATATATATATATATATATATATATATATATATATATATATATATATATATATATATATATATATATATATATATATGGGTCCTCTTAAGTAGATCGAACATTTACAAGTTTGAACCACAAATGGCCGAGACCATATGTTCAAACTTGTAAAAGTTTGATCGGAATGAATAGAGATCTCCATACAATGCAGAAAATGAAGATTTCCCATTTCTGCAATGTAGTACGATCTCTTGAGTGGGTATATTTAAGTAAGGCCCCCATGTGGGGGCATGGAGGGGATGTAGCCCCCCCTGCTATAGATGTTTAGTTTTGTGTTTTGTTGTTTTATGTGTTTCTACTTCAGTGTTCGAACTTTTACGAGTTCGAACATATGGTCTCTGCCATATGTGTTTCAAACTTGTAAAAGTTTGATCTAATGAAGTAGATCCATATATATGTATGTATATGTAGTACTTTTTCTCCTTTCTAATAATGTATTTTTAATTGTATAGAGTTTCACAACCTTTCAGATCATTCCCTTTCATTCTTTCCCTTTTTACATTCTATTTGTGATTGAAAGTTTTTTAAAAAAATGTGTGGCCTGCTTAAGCAAAATTCCAAATTCAGGCACACATAAGAAGAGCATGTATTGTCTAGTGCCTTCTCATCTTGATGTTAATTGTTCCATTTGCAAGGCTTGTGGCCAATAAGCCATCATGGTGAAACAGAATAAATTGATTGTAAAGGGTCTCCTTCAGCCGACCATAGGAGGGAAGCCCTCTTCAGCATCAGGGAAGTATGTGGCTGCTGCTTCTTCTTCCCCCTCCCCTTAATCATCATCTAAGAAACCATACTAGTCTAAACACTCAGAAAAAGAAAAGGAGAGGAAAAAAAAGATAAGAAAAATCAAAATCTTTGAAAAAGAGGTACCTGGATCTAGCATCCTCAATAGCTCTGCCAGCTAAGACCTACATACCTTAAGAGCCAATGCTTTTCTTGTAATTCCGCCTAAGTTTTCCCCAGATCCTGTCTCCCCCAGCTCAGGTCTCCAGTCCTACAGGATTGGCCATATTATCCATCAAGACCTTCTTTTTCAGCTTCATCTCTGAGTTCAGCTAGATCTTGTTGGACTCTTACTGAAGCTGATGTGGACAGGATGATGAGACATTTCCCTTGTACCCAGATCCAGTTGGGTGTACTCCCATCTCTGACTACTGTCGGATTCAGTAGAACTGTTTTTTTTCCCTCAATTACTCATGGCACCTTCTCCAATCCAGCCAATCACATCAGAACCCCTGGATCCATTCAGATTAATTCACCTAAGACCAAGCTATCAAAAAAATCACATTTAAATAAAACCTCAAGAAATGTAAAACCCAACCCATCATATCGATTGCAGTTGAAAAACCTTTTAACAAGAAAACCATTGAGCTGTTGTTGTACTTCTGTCCATTCCTCAGTGTATGGTACACAGATCCAAGCTTTGTCATGTTCAAGCTTTGGATGCAGCACTCAGGCTCCTCTTCCTATCTATAATCCTTTGTGTAGGATCGAGCTACCTCAGATCTCATTTGCCACCATCAGATTGCCTATGGTGAGTTCTCTAACAAAATCAGTGCCAACTCCATCAGATTCACATAACCAGACCATTGGCACAGTTTCAAACAAGATTGTATCAGATCTGATGTCTTCAGATACCTTCCTTTATCTACGGGCATTGGCACTTGATAAGTCAGCTCCAGTGGCAGCCTTGGATCCTAGCCAAATGACTTCTAGGGTTGAAACACCTTTGAGAGTCTCTGCTGAGACAGCAATGCTCCCTGGAACCATGTCAAGCTCAGCATTCAAGTTTTTTAAGAAAATGCTGTCTTATCCTTTACAGAGAGGTCTTTCCTTTCAGAGCCAGGTTCAACCCTTTCCCATAGGTTTTCCCAGGATCTGCACCCAGCTCTCCTAGTACCAATGGGGCAATCAGTTTGTGACAGCCATAAGCCTATTCACCCAAGAGAGATGCTATCTGTTCCCAAGTCTTCCCCCAAACAAGCTCCATAGGAGGTTCATAGGAAACATAAGTAGAAGAGGAGAAACTTGAATTCCCCTAAGGAATCCCTGACCACTGACACTGATTTTGATAATGGAGAAGTTTCTCCCAGATCCCTCTCAAGGACAGCTTGTTCAGAAAGATTTTTAAATTCTTAGACAGAAAGGAGGTAGGTCTTCCAAAGAGTCTTTTCCTGAGGAATAAGATTTTCTTGAGACTTTTAGTTCCGGCCCATCTACCACTTGGGAGGTTCCCCCCAGCTGATGAAATTATTGACCTTATCTCCTCCTGAGCATGGAAGGAACCAGTCACCTGATAAGTTTTTGGTTTTACCTAAAGACAGACCCCTTTGAAGTAAGACTCCTGCAGTAGATCCCATAGTAGTGGTGGCAGCCACTAAGAAGGAGCTCACAGAAGAAAGCTCCTCTGTTCATCCACCAAAGGGAGAGTCTTGTGCATTGGACAGCTTTGGGAAGCATTGCTATGCCTCATCTACCTTTTCAGCAAGAGTGCTTGATTATGTGGCATAATCTACTCACTTCCAGAGAGATTTGACAAAGGAAATCTCCAATCCTCTCCCAGGAATCTGGCTGAGAATCATAGAAAATGCATTGATTTACAGTTGTCTCCCCCACAGTTGCTAGCTAATGCCTCTCTATGCCTTATCTAATGCCACAGATGGTGCATGTAGAACAGCTGGCACAGGCATTTGCATACCTGGATGCAGCCATGTGAGTTCACAGAGCATTTCAAGACATACTTTATCAATACCCCATAAGATGCGGTATCAAATCCATCCTTGTTTGGTCCAAAAGTCAGAGACAATCTTAATGAGTGAGAAGGATGGCAAATCCCTATGTGCCTTGGGGATCAAATTCTCTACTCCTGAAAGAAACTTCTTCACTAAACAGAAGGGAGGAAAGAGAATGTGGTTTCATAAATCCAAGGGATTTGCATATGACACTTATGGAGAAAGAGGTCCCCAATGCAGTGAGATAAACTCTTTTAATAGACATCTCCCAAGGGGCAGAGGTCATCCACAAAACCAATGCTTCAGGTGTCCCTTCTTGGAATAGCCTTTCCAGTGCTCCTGAGCATATGTCCAACTGCAGCTCTCTAGAGCAGTCATTAGCTGCTTATTCCTGCATCCAGCAACCTGGACATCCCCCACTCAAGACAAATAGGTACAGAGGATCATAACCATCATCAGTGCAGAACAGTTGTGTTAATCCATTACGGTATGGCTGGGATTGTTAGTGGAGACTGAGAGAGAGAGAGAGAGACAGAAAGTCAATATTAAAGTCACCTAATAATAGTTTTTCATGGGAGATATTGGATTCTACCCAGAAAAGATCTTCTGATTGTTTCCAGATTGGATATAAGCTCCTATTATGCTTAAGGATTTGTGTTTATTTAGTTTAAAAGTAGATATGAGGATTTTACTATTGTTGAATTGGAGGGAGGAGGTGTTAGAAGTGATGAGATAAGCTGTAGAGTGTTTTTATAGACTATTACAACTCCACCAGCTTTCTCATGTTTTCTGTGTGCTCTGTGTGTGTTGTAATGTGGTACATATATGTTATATACAGAAAAAAATGACAAAAAAACTCCAAGAGGTATATCACTAACAAGCAGATATGAAGAGATTACTAAACCTGCAGAGGGAACCGACAAAATAGTTTTCACAGAAAAGGAGAAGCTGAATGCCATGCCATTTTATAGCTATAGTAAAAGCAATCTACAGTTTACAAATAATTGCAAAACAGTACCAAAACCCATTTGATGAGCTAGTGAAATATATTCCTCGTACAATGACTTTTATTGTGATGCTATGTTTTGCATCATGTTATGTAAAGTTAAGGGTTCTTAGCACAAGCTAGAACACTGAAGTACTTTTATCCACCCTAGGAATTCAACAGAGGAAGATACAGGGCACATTTATATTGAAAAGCAACATTTGCACTCATTTTTTTCAGTCTGTAGGTAAGGTTTACTTATAGGTGCAACAGTAAGTTCATCCATTTCAGTATGATAATGTGGCATAAATAATGCCAAGTGAAGCACTTCTCATTCAAGACTTCTCCCAATGTTTGTCAGTCAGCAGAAACAGTATAAAAGGTACTGTGTCACTGTTTATTACACAAGCATTGCAATTTCTCTGTCTTTATTACTGTATTTTTTTCAGTGTTGCTTGTTAATAAAAGTTATATAAAAAGTATGCAGTAAACAGTTTCTGCTCTTTATCATACAAGTAGGGTAAGTAGACAAAGTTTTTATTCCATCTCCCAGGTTAAATGGACCATGTCAGACTGACTTCACATGTATTATCCTGGAAATTTCATCTCAGCACATTCTCTAAATCCTTAGATCAGAAAATCCTCGCTCTCTCTCTCTCTCGCTCTCTGTCCCAAGATAGTGACCAAGATATACAAAAAGCCATCTGTTCTTCCATTAGTTATCAGAGGGTAACCTTTCTGGCTTCATGCCTGCCCCTCCCAGTCTACCTGCCTGTTTGAGAGTTCAGACAAACCATTTATTAAAAATACCCCAAACTGCAGTCAAAGCATTGTAGTGTTGAAATGCTTTCAAGGCTCAGCTGTGACTACAACAATCAGTAGGCCAGAACACTTATTTAAATAAGCAAGGGGTTCCTACATTTGACAACTATGCCTTAAAATGGGAATTTATCAGAGAGCAGGCCATATGGTACAACCTGAAATAGGAGAATGTTGCATAAAAATGGACTTTGGTTAGAAAGTGGTACAAGCTGCGGTTATAACATGTATTAACAAAGATAATATTATTTTTCACCCTTTTAGTGCCAACTGATCCTCCTAGCAATTTAACATTCCAAAAGATACAAGATGAAGTAACAAAGTTCCAAGTTACTTTTTTGCCACCATCTGAACCAAACGGAAAAATTCATGTGTACCAGGCAGCAATCTTCAAGGAAGAAAATCCAGAAGAGGTTATGATCCAGAACATCAGCGTAACTGAAACTACAAATAAGTCCATTACTGCCATGATTAAAGGCCTGAAAGGAGGAAATACATACAATATAAGTGTAAGAATGTCTATATTTGTTTTATGATGCAATAAATTCAAGATATGACTTGAAAGTAGTCACAAATAAAAATGACGTATGAATTAATAGCTTTACCATTTGACTTATAATATGCTTACCAACACTCACTAGCATCAGGAATTTGTTCAGTTTTAGGTTTTTTGTACATCCTGAAGAGTGCTATAGGCTCATGGGTGAGTACTAGGCTAACAGACTTTGTGGGCCATATTAAGCCTAGCCAATTTCCTTCAAAGGTGAGAATTAAAACCTGTACCTTGTGTTGTTAGAATGTTTTTAGGTTCTTTTTCTCAACATGTCTTGTTATCCCCACATAAAATGCATCAAAGTATGCATGTCTGCATACATATATCTACACACACACACACACACACACACACACACACACACACACACACACACACACACACACACACACACACACAATAAACTTCCTCCCTATATACACCCAACCCACCCCCTCCGCAAACCCCACCTTTCCTATACAACACTCTTCAAGCTCCTCTTCTCTACTCTCTGTCCACATTAGTCCTCCATTTCCTCCTTTTATCTCCTGCTGCCAAGTTGTTTTCCAAATATATTTTGTAGGTCTTTACATAATGCTGCTATTAACCAATGGTACTCTGTTTAAATGTTGTATATTTGTTTATTACTTGTATACCTCTGTTAATTACTTGAAAACATCTATTTACTGTGTTCTTTATGTAATTTTTCTATAGGTTTTAAATTGTGTATGTTTGTTGATTACTTGAAAACATCTGTTTACTGTGTTCTTTTTGTAATGCTGGGATTTTTCTACTGCTTTTCTCCCCGGATCTCTACTGAAAAGGGGTAGGTTTCTCCCCAGTCATACTATCATGGTAAACAAATATAAGAAGCATCTATAGCAAGATAGCTGAATTTCATGCATGGTTTGCCCAACACTCACCTGACATTGTGTTACTAACTGAGACCTGACTGAAAACTGAAACTAATGATAATAACATACCCCCTCCTGACTACAAGATTTATAGAGCTGACAGAAAACATAAGACAGCTGGAGGAGTTGCAGTACACTATAAAAATACCCTTCAACTCTCTACCTCCTCACCAATTCAACAAAACAGAAATCCTGGTCACAACTCTGACTAAACCAACACAAATCTGTGTACATTTTAGGAGTCAGTATCCCTCCTGGTAACAATCATACCTCATCCTCTGCTGGCTCACCTCTAACCTGCCTCAAGAAAAATTAATACTAGGCAACTTTAATATTGACCAGCTCTCACTCTCTTCTGCAACTCATCTCAAAACCTAAATCTGTACAAACTTAATCAACTGATCACCTCTTCCACTCACCATAATAATAAAAACAACAAAGGAACCACCATAGACTGGATACTGTCCTCTACCCCAAGTAAAATCTCTTTAGGAACTTTCCCTGACTCTTTAAGTAACCATCTCCCATTGTTGGCTTTAAGAAAACAATCATTCAAAAAGAACATCATTAATTACAGTGTGACACATAACCTTTCTAATTTCAAAAAAAATACATCACTGTCATATATCTCAAACAGTACAACTGGACAATGTAAAATATTTACCTCTTGATGATGATGTATCCCACTTTAATATCATATTCCTAGACATTCTAATGAACTGGCAAAAAAAGAGTTAAGTCAAATCCTGTTCCTTGGCTGCCCAAAAGTACCAAATATCTTATGAAATTTCAAGATGCTGCCTGAAAAACCTGGGCAACAAATAAAACTCAAGCTAATCATCAAAAATGTAAAGAACTCAGAAAGAGAACTAAATATCAAATTAAATCTGGCAAAGAAACTACTACATGAATCTCCAAAGTAATTATCACAATAACCCCAAATTATTCTGGTCTTAGATAAATCAACTCCTAAACCCGGGCTGACAAACATAACTCTTACTAAGAATCAATTCAAACAACCCCGCAGACATTGCCAATGCACTTCACTACAACTTGTTTAGTTTAATTTCATCCTTACTCAATAGCAGCAAACAGAACAATATCCACTGCAAATTCCAACCCCTAAAATCCCCACACTCCCTATTCATACAATCAATGCCTACTTCTACCACCAATAAAACTTCTGCGCAAACTAAAAACCAGCTTCCTAGCACCTGCCAATTTACCAGGTGAATATCTAAAATTTGCAGCAGTGGCCATAGCCTACTATGTCTCTATACTGATTAACCACTCTAGCAATTAATCCTATGTAATGCTCCTATGAAAAGAATGCTGCATCCTCCCCAGCCATAAAGGTGATCAGTTAATTGAGCTCACTAATTACAGGCCCATTGCCATTGTCTCTCTTGTCTCCAAGATAAGGAGTAAAATGTATTCAGTCCCAGTAATATCACTATATCACCCCAAAAACACTTTCTGTCCATACGTCAAGGTTGTCCCTCCTTAGTTTCATTTATACAAGCAACACAAACAGAGCTGAAGGCAACCTAGTATCAGTCCTCTTTTTTGATCTCTCTAAAGCTTTTGACACTAACTTCCACATCATTCTCTTACAAAAACTCTTTAACCCAGGCCTTGAAAACTCCTCCTTCTCTTGGTTTTCCAGTCACCTTGGTAATCTCCATAATGCAGTGAAATGGCTGACTGACATCTCAGTATTTCTCCCCATAGTGGTTGGAGTTCCAAAGGGATCCATACTTGGTCCTATCCTGTTCAGCATATTTGTTAATGACACTTAGAACTAGGAACCCAACTGACAAACCCTTACACAAAATCTGCAATGGTAAATGAATGGTACACAAACTCCTCCACCTAGATCATGTTGTTAAAAAAAAATACCAAAAAAGTTGGCACTGTCTATAGAGCCGAGCCATTTCTATCTAAAATAGCCAGGTGTCTTACTGCCACCCTTCTCCTCCTACCTGCACTGCTCAAACTGAAACAGGGCTACAACAGTGTCACAAAATCTACACCCAACCTGCCCATAGATCACACCACTGTCTAGCTCTTAGATGCTGCCAGTGGCTTGAACTACCCCATCAACTCCTATACTCTGTCCATAAATTACTATATAAACTAAATGACTGTCCATCCTTAACAGCCCTAATACAATCTTACCACCCAGTAATGACTCTGCATTCTTCGGACAAAGCACTGCTACTTATAACCAAACCTAACAGATGGGCTGTCTGCTCCTTATACTCTCACATAGTGTCCAACCCTGGAGCTCTATCCCCCCTAAAAGTCAGACAGGCACCATCACTAAAGTCTTTCAAGCCTCACCAAAAAGCATACGTTCTAAAATCATGGTGTAGCAAATGATCTCCACCTGATTAAAACAGCTTTCCTTGCCAAACTCTTTATCCCTTCTAAAAATAGAGTAATTGCATGAAATTACAACCTAAAATATGTCTGAATATGGTGTCATTAATGTACAGAACAACTGTCATTAAAAGATTTTTTGTTATAGAATTCCACTACTGATTTCTTGCTCTCCATGTTTATATCTATACTGTATAAAACTGCCACATCCCCATGCTTAAGTATATAGTATCTGTTACATATCATTGTCACTATTCAATTGTATTGTATTGTACTGAAGTTTTCTCCCGAGACATCCACTGTAAATTGATCCTGAGCCCAGTCAGACTTTTCTGGTAAACAAAAGCAACAAATAAATGAAATAAATATGTGTGTGTGTGTGTGTGTGTGTGTGTGTGTGTGTGTGTGTGTGTGTGTGTGTGTGTGTGTGTGTGTGTGTGTGCCTGTGTGTGTGTATATAAACACACACACACACACACACACACACACACACACACACACACACACACACACACACACACACATATAAAAATACACAGTAACACACTTATCCTGAACTGTAATCACTATAAAGTAATTCATGAATTTACTTAGCATTAAAGACTATATGTGTGTGTGTGGGGGGTTGTATGTAGAGTTAGATAGGTAGCTATACAGCCAAACAGCCAAACAGAGTGGACCTTATGGTTATCTAAAACCTGTAGAGTTAGATAGGTAGCTATACAGCCAAACAGCCAAACAGAGTGGACCTTCTGGTTATCTAAAACCTGGAAGTCCAAATCTTTGGTTAATCTGTGATGCAGCAGTGTCCCTACTAACAAAAAACCTGCTAAATAATTCATTTTCCTGTGACCTGATTTCTCCTTGCTTTTATTATACTTTTATTTCAGAGTAGTTAACTGAATAAAACTTCAGGTAAAAATAAAAGACTGAAATTTATTGTATGTACTGTGTTAGCTGTACACACTTTTGTGCATTTATGTAATTTTGCTGAGCAACTGTTTGCTGGTTTTACTCTAGTGAGAGGGCAGGGCTCCAGGCCATTTCTATGCCTCTGAATGCTGTAGAGCCTTTAAAAGTGTTGTTGTTATTGGCCAGTGAGCCCTTTTAAGCATTTTCTCAGCCATTTTCTGTGTTGCTATACATTGATTGGGGGTTGCAATATTCTGACAAGTTGGAGGTGCGTTCATCTACATCTCTGCTCATACCTCCACCTGCTTCTAGAAACTGTATAGTCAGCTGTTACCAGTGGAACCTACTAAAGCCCAGAGCTGTCTTTAGCTACAAGATGAGCCACAGAATCCTGTTGGATTACTGTCCATTCCTCACAGCAGATCGTACTTGCCACTACTCATACATTCGCAGTCACCTTTCGAGCCAATAAGAACCCTTAGTTTGAGTGAAGAGATGCAAGCCATCTTCCCAAATTTACTCATTCCTATTTTTTTTACTCTAATAGTTTAGTCTGTGTACTCCTCCATAAATCATCTCATATGGTTCAAATATAGTTGTTTTTGTGTTAGTCTATATATCCCTCCATAAATAGGCTATTCTGTCTACTTACCATCTATTTTCTCCAAATCACTGGACAAAAACTGAAGTTCAGCCTGATTATTTCCCTTCTGTTTTCAACCTGTCAGAGACTGTGTTATGTCATAGACAACAGACTCATGCCTGACACAAACAATTCTGCCTGTGAGAGATGCAAATATTTAGTCTACAACAAGACAAAATCCACAGAGTCCCTCAAAGTTTCAGTAAGCCAAGTGTTAGGCACAGCCCAAAAAAACAAACTCTGTAAGAAACTTTCCATCAGGTGTCATCAGTGGAATAAACATACAAAAATACTCCCCAAATCTTTTAAACTTAGTAGAGCAAGTCTTTTAAACTTAGTAAATTAAGAAAAAAAGCCATTCCACTATTTACTAAGTTTAAAGATTTGGGGAGTATTTTTGTATGTTTACTCCACTGAGAACGCCTGGTGAAAAGTTTCTTACTGTGTTGTTTTATTTAATTAATCTAGAGGCTTCTTTTCCTCAAAAAAAACTTAGTCTGTGAGCAGGACCCACCTCCACTAAAATCTGAACACAATCATATTAAAATATCTTTTCCTGAGGCTGTAAAAAATCTCCAAGAACTAAAAACCCTAGGACTCAGCAAAAATGTACCTCATCTCCTTAATGCAGACCTACAACAAAGAGTGTCCAAGAGTTAAATCACTTCACATTTATTATTACAATCAACTGTACTAACACAAATGTCTTAGTGACAGGTAACTTAATTGTTAGGCACAGAGATCATCCAAAGACAAGGATGGCACAGGGATCATCCAAAGACAAGGATGGACAAAGAGTTATGGTGACTTGTCTTTCAAGTGCCTTGATCTCTGACATTACAAGGGCTCTAAAGACCCTTTCCTTTGACAAATATCTCTATGACATGGTAGTAGACCATGACTGAGTGAATGACTGGGGATGCAAAACCCTAAGGAATATGGACAGAGATACACTGGACAAATACAGGCAAGACAATTCATAGGTTCATAGGTTCATAGATTAGTACTAAGCTAACTGCCCTTGCGAGCCATTTTAAGCCTAGCCAATTGTCCCTTGTGAGACTCAAACCCTGCACCTTGTGTTTGCAAGACAAACACCTTAACCATTAGGCCACCCTCCCAACCCAATTGTCCTTCCTTCTTCAAAAATGATGCCTAGCTAAAAAGAAAAAAAATAGCTTCCAGAATTAAATTCAAATAGCTGATGTCATTTCATTGGGAGTGGGTATATGTCAGCATAAGAGAAGATGCTCAGCAGTCCAACTTGCATCACAAATGATGGCCTTGCCCTGTCACTGAAGGCTTCAACATACTGGCTAATCCCTTTGCTCCTGTTTAAGGCAGAGTCCAGTTAATGGACATTCCAATATGACAAAAGTATCAAATCCAAAACTGTATCACATTAAGGGGGCTTTTCTCAGTGTCAGAAGTCTCAAGAACAAATTGTCCAGTCTTGGGGGGTCACCTGCATTTGTAATGCACTCACATTTCTTTAATAACTGCAGCTTGATTTAAGTGTAAAGAAAGCACTCCCTCCATACATGGGATTTGCACCTAACATTACATCAGGCCTGATGGTGAATGCAATGGTGTCTCTATATCACCTCCTGACAAATTCCAGGATCCATAAACTAAACTCCTAGAACTCCATATTACCCTAAACAGGACAAATCTACTTATAGCCTGTTATAGGACACCCTTCATGTCCCCTAAAGACTATATACCATTTGTAAATATACTTGATGATCTCCCTTTTAACACAAATTCCATTATAATTAGAGACTTTACTGCGCATGCTTAGAGTATACTGGGAAGGCATTACAAGTTGCACAAACAAAAAGTAAAGAATTTAACCAAAAAATATATATTCTTGCCACAACTGGGTATATATGTATTGCAGCAGCCAATAACCTGAGTTTTCACTAGATAGGCCAAGATAAAACATATCTTTCCTATGCATAAAATGTTTAAAAATCCCAGATGACCCAGTCAAATGCCATTTCTGCATCCAGCAAGTCTGTCCTGAGTCACATCCATTCTTGAAGCCAACATCTTCCTAACTTAAAATCAAGACACACCTTAGGCAGCAATACTACATTTGCTTAGATTTAATTCTCATAAGTGCATGCCTTCTGTGCTCATACTTTCTCGCATATAGGAGTAATGATACAACAAGACCATGCCAATGTTTTTTTCTAAAGGGTTCACTTTTGTTACCAGTAAAATATCTAATATTGTGGAAGTCTTGATACACCTAAAATTGTACATTAGAAAATTGAATTTAAATATTATGTTTTGTAACAACAATTTAAATGAGCTCACTTTGAAACTGACGGGTTTGTACAATCCACCCCTTCATCCAATCTTACTCCAATATGAGAGAGAATATGTGAGTTGGATCTCAGACACAGTATGCAAATAAAAACAGCAATGACACCCCATAATATTACCAAAAAAGAATTGGACTTAATTAACCACTTGAAAATCTTTTGCTATCTGCATCATGAAACTGGACAAAGGGGGTGGGGTAGCTATCATGGATAACCTACGCTATGTTGAAAAAATGTGTGGCATTCTTTTTGCAGATACTTATTCTCAGATCTTGAAAAATGAAATGAACATAGCCAATGGGAAAATTTGTACAGTATTATATGGCATGGTAATGTAGGGGCAGATTGACATTGATGAGTACAACTTTCTGAATATAAAGAACTCTTTGGTACCAACGATATCCGGGGTACTGAAGATTTATAAGAATATAAATAATCCAGCAGTGCGACCCATTGTGGATGCTAGACATTCAATTATGTCCCCCTTTGCCAAATTTCTGGACCATCATCATCTGTACCTGCAGTACAGAAAATGGAGCATTTATGCAAGGGCTCTTGAGACTTCCTTAATAAATATAATGGGTTGTTTTCTGAGGACACTTATGTTTTTCTTTTTTTTCAAAAACATTTTTATTTTGTTTTCATTATAAACATACACAAATGTACATAAAACAAATACAATAAAACAGTAACAAAACTATTTATAATATTTACATTCATCCATGATAAACAATCATTTTATCCATGACAAGTTATCAGAATTTGTTCAAAAGGTTTTCCAATTTTTGCCGTGCTATTTTTTTAAGAGTAATGTTATGAGTTCTATAACAAATGATTTGCAGTTCTTTTTTACAAACAACTTGTGCTAAATTAATAAATTCTTTAACATCAAATCTTGTTTACTTTTCCAGTTCAAAGTAATAACTTTTCTGGCAATTGCAAGAATTGACCGGAGTAACTGAATCTGAGATTTAGGTATTACATTAGGTATAGAAACACTAAATAGGATTAGTGAGTTAGAAATATAACACGTTATCGGACCATAAAGCATTTACAAAATATCTGAAGTCTTTCCAGTATTGAACAACATTTCTACATTCAATGAACATGTGAACCCAGCTGGCCTCTTGTAATTCATCACATTTCCAACATTTACTTTCACTGTTTTTGAGTATAAGATTTATTTTATGTGGAGTATGGAAACTCCTATTCATAGATTTCCATGTATACAATCTCCAGTATAATGAAGAAGAGGTACCATACGTAGAATTCAACAACAATTTTTTGGATTCATCAGATATTTGTTCTCCATTAATGTTTACATAGTAATTCCAAAAAATTTAGTCAAACTTTAAAGTGCCTTTTCTTATTATCTTATAGATAGGTGAAATATGTAATTTTTGATTACCTATCTTTTCAAGACACCTAATAAAAAGCTGAATCAAACTAGGTAGAGATTCAGTCTCTAGGTTGATTGATACTCTCATTTTGTTTTCTATAAACTGCCGCAATGAAACAACCAACTGTCTTGACTATTATCAAAACTACATAAAAGAGAGTTTAGTGGTTTAATACTCTTATTTTCAATAAACTGATGCCAGAATATCAAGTTATTTTTCTTTAATTTTTGCATTGCATTGATGTTGAAAGAATCTAGGAAATCAGGGGAGTATGCTATAAGGAATATAAGAAATAGAAATAGTTTAATGTTGTAATTATAATCAATTATATTTTTAAAGTTATTAAATACTTGATTAACGCCATAAGAAAAATGACCAAACTTCTTATTAAATAAACAAAAGTCACGTAAAAGCCAGTGAACTCTAATTATTCCATATTGTTCCTTAAATTGATTTTCTATAGTTCTGTCATCGGTTATATAAATCTCATGCATTGTTTTCCAGCCAGATATATAGGTAGGTGTGATCCAATATAATATTACATTAATTATAACTGATTTGGAATAAAGATCTAAGCTACAGAATGCTATCCCATTACTGTTCCAAGCTCTAATGTGCCATTTGTATGCAATCCTAGGTTTTAAGGGGAACCATAAAAATTTAAGTAGCATGGAATCTAATTTTTTAATAGGTTTTTGGGAGGGGGTAGTATCAATGACTGTATATAAAACAAAATTGTAGGTAAAATTATCATTTTAATTAAATAGAGCCTATCCTCCATTATGAAGAACATTTTATTCCATCTTATGAATAGTCCACTAATTAAATCTGTCATTTGACTCTAAAATGTATATGACTTTGCTTTGTGGCATATCTAGAGCTCATTAAGGGATAAAGTCCTTATCTGTGTGAAACCCTGTGTGAAACTCTTATTTGCCTTCCATGTTCTATAAATGTTTGTAACCTTACTGAAGACTGTAAACTATGTTAATTTGTAAATGTTACTAATGTAATATAATCTACTGACTTGGAGCTTTTCTCCCCAGGCCTCCGCTGAAAATGGACATATATACAGTCAGACCATCCCGGTAAATAAATGTAAAATAAAATAAATAAATAAATAAATAAAATGGTTATTAAATTATTCTAGTTTAGTTTAACAGACACTCTCCATGTACTGTTTATACTGACACCCAAATATTCTAATACATCATTTTCCCAATTAAATAGGCTATTCTCTCTTAGGTTTTTGTTGATCTTATTATTAATTAGTAATGTTTTGATTTATTATCGTTAAATTTAAGCCCTGAAATTCTTTCAAACTTGCTTAAGGTATTTATAACATCATGCAAAGAACCATCAATACCACCCAACGTTAACAACATATCATCAGCAAATAATTGTATCTTAGGACAATAGTCCTTATTAATTTGAAAGCCTTTTATATTTTGATTGCTTCTGATATATGTAGCAAAATGTTCCATTGAAAGGGCAAACAATAATGGTGACAAAGGACAACCTTGTCTACTTCCGTTGAGGATTTCTAGTGGTGAGGAAAGACATGATCCAATTTTCACATAAGCTTGTGCCCCACTATAAATTTTCATTAATAAATTGACAAAAGCTGAGAAGAATTCAAAACCAATCAGAATTCTTTGTAGATAAGACCAACTAATAGAATCAAAAGCCTTTTCTATGTCTGATCATTGTGCATTAGATTAGGTAATATTTTCTTTATTCTATTAGCTCATATTGTTATGAAAATTTTATAATCAGTGTTTAGTAATGAAATTGGCCTATATGAATTACAAGATTTGGGGTCCCTACCTTGCTTTAATATGGGGGAGATAATTGAGTATTTCCATGATGAGGGTGTTATACAGTTCTGCTTAACCATAGTAAAGGCACTCATCATTTTCTTTATTATATATTCAGGAAAAATCACATATAGTTCGGGAATTATTCCATCCAGTCCTGGAGCCTTATTATCTTTTAATTTTTTTATTTGCTATTTCACTTCTGTTAGTGTTATTTGTTTATTTAATATGTTATTTTTTTGCATTGACATCTTAGTAGTTATATTTTCTTGAATAAAAATATTTATTACATTATCTGTCTCCAAAAGTGGTGTGTTATTATTTATATCTTTATAGTAGTTTTTGAACACTTTTAATATGCCCATTAAGCTAGATGTATTCTTAACTGAACCATCACTTTTATATTTAATCTCATTAATAAAATTTTGATTGTTTATTTTTTGGATCTTACCACTATTTTATGTAGATATTTGGGATTTACAGCAAAAGATTGTAATTTCAATTTTTCCAGGTTTATGGCTACCTTATGATTCAGAATGTCTAAGTATTTTTGATTTAACTTACTAATTTCATTATATGCTACTTTTTTATTTGGTTTTGCATCCATTTTTATCTTGTCTATTTTTTTGTAAGTCTGAAAGTTCTTTGTCCCACTATCTTCTTTTTTTAAGGTACCAAGATTTTATTCTACCATATATATAAACTTTAAAGCTGCCCCATAGTATAGTATCAGTCACATCACCATTATCATCTGTTTCCATAAACATGTCTATTTCATTCATTATCCATTCCCTAAAGTCATTTAACTTAGTTATGTAAGTAGGAATTCTCTGTAGAAATCTTAAATCATCTGTATGTGTAGTTAATGTAAAGTTTAGCATTATGGTCTGAAAGTGGACAAGTTATTATAGATACATCACGTATTTTAAAGTATATTATTTGATACAAATACCTTATCAATGTTTGTTTGTTTACCAAACCAATATGAATAGTGAGTATAGAATAAGGAATAATGTTCTGTTAGACCATGTATATCTTTAAAGTTCATCTGGTTTGTAAAGTAATTTAACTTCTTGGCTGGAGATGTTAGTTTTATTTTACCATTTTTAGAAGTATCATTCCCATATAATAGGCATTTAAAATCACTTGTTGCTAAAATTTCCCCTTTTGCATTTTAAGCAATCAGGTCCAGATATTTGTCAACATATTTAGTACTCAATCCTGGGTATCCAGTATGTATTAATCAACATATAATACTTCCTATTGATTTCCAAAATAACCATGCTTAGCATCCCATCTTTATCTGCAATTGTATCTATAATTCTTTTCATAGTATAAGTACTTTTCCATAGAATACGAGTGCCCCTTCTCTTAGTCTTAAAACATGAATGAGCCAGAATGAATCAGCCATTGAATGAGTATTTTTGTAGATCTGTTTTTAATAGTTGGGTTTCCTGTAAAAAGATGATCTGGGCTTTATGCATTTGATATATTGAAGCAAACCAGCTCTTTTGACATTATTATTCAAGCCATTAATATTTAATGATAAATATTTATAAGCCATTGACTATAATGTGTATGTTATTACTAACTGAAAGACCTTTCTTCCGTGTGAAATCTTCCGTGCGAAATCTACTGAAAACTTACTTATCATGGATGCATAACGTGTATTAAGTAATACTTTCAAAAACCCAAAACTATTTTCAAACACATACATGAAACATAAAGTTTCTGGTTTAGTTAAAAACTTAACTAAACCATCCATCCACCACCTCTCCAATACCAAATGACACAAATTATCCATCTCTGCTTAGATTATAATATAAAAACAAAAAAGAAAAGCATTATGAAAGCAACTAAAGAAATCTGAATCCATGAAATATACATTAGAATGGGAGTGTCCAATATATCTGAAGCTATATGAATATGTCACATATAATAGCACCTCTAATACATAGATATGTTAGAAATACACATCAGATCAAAGTATGTATAAACATTATAAGCTGAATGTTAAGAAGATTGTCATTATTTCAAGAGTTTTCAGGAAACAGATAATTTAACCATTTTGTCAGTCATCTATCTAACATTTTTCATGTAAGGATCTGTTGAATATATATATATAACACTTATTACAACATAACTGTTATATTTTGCAATTATACACATATTACTCATATGTATTAATATCTATGTTGACGTCTTTCATCAGGAAGGGGGAGAGAGAGAAAAAAGGGGGCTCATAACCCTCTGTTTAGTTACTAAAGGTTTAGTTATATAGCATACGTCTAATGTTAATATGCATAATGAGTTTCCTAATGCAGCTCCTAGTTCACTTGATGTCATTTAGTTACTAATAGTGTCACTGAATCTGCAGAATGTATGCATCTATAAGAGAACATAGGCATTTTCAAAGGAGTTAAACACTTTTATCAGAATTAATTATTTACCATTTAAAGTATCTAGTGAAGGATAACAGAATTTCAAGAGAAAAGAATTCTAAGTACAACCATTTAACAAGTTCGAAAGGTCAAATTATGTCATCAGTGTTGTTTCCTCATGCTGTACCTTCATAAACTTGTTAAAAAGTATTTAAATAGGCTCATGCACAACAGAAGTTGTCTCTAGTGAAGAAAAAAAAATTTTCGATGGGAAATTCAGATTTTGAAGCTTTTAGAGTTTACAGAAAGCAAAAAAAAAAAAAAAAATCAAGCTGCCTTGTCAGTGCATGTCATGAATCTCTACCATGAGAAGAGTCACACAGACCATCAGTTTCCTCACAAAACATCAACATCATGAAAAAATAACCCTTTCATATAAAAACAGCAATTTAGAAGTAACAGCTGCCTCAAATCAGAAATCATATTATAACATTTCAATCATTTACCCACCAGTTAACCAGGCCAGAGAGAGGGGAATAAAATGAACCTAGTGTGTGTGTGTGTGTGTGTGTGTGTGTGTGTGTGTGTGTGTGTGTGTGTGTGTGTGTGTGATATATATATATATATATATATATATATATATATATATATATACACTTATATTTAGCTATCTATAAAACAGCATTAATGTACTGTATTAATGTTTAAATGTATCTAAACAAAGAGTCTAAAACATCTAGTTAGAAAGACTAATCAGAAACACCTTGTTACCCCACCACTGATCCACTAGAAAAAAATGCACTTTAGTATTAAGTCAAATTATGCTATTACTGAAGAAATAGAAGACATACATCATTTGTAGTTATTTAAAAGGGAAACATATGTAAAAGTACTTATAATGGGGAAAAGATAGAAAAGGAACATTGGTAACAAAAAGGGATAGGAAGAAAGGGGAGAGAGAGAGAGAGAGAGAGAATGTTATTTAAATACTTAGTACTATATGTAATTAGAAGAAGTAGATATAGAAAGGAAAAGAGAAAGTTAATAAAAATAATTCACATTACCTTACAGCATAGACACTTTCCAAAATCAAATATATCATGATTCATAAAACAAAGCATTTAAAATTAGAAGGAATGTATTCATTTGTCCTTTAGTTTCTTAGTTTTGTTTTCTCCTCCCTTCATAGACCATCCATTTTTTGTTGCCTGTCTCTTCAAACTTTGGGATGACCATTCCATTTCTTCTATGCCCAACAGTATTTTCTTCTTTTGGATACATTCTACTGCTTCTTGTAGGAAATCAAAGATCTTCACTCCTTCTGGCAAGGTGAATTTTATTCTTGCAGGAAAAAGAATTTGAGCTTTAATATTGGATTTTTTCAAAGACTTAATAAGAGAAACACACTCCTTTCTTCTGGATATGACTGTAGAGGCATAGTCATTGTCAAAATGAATAACTTTTTCACCCATCTTGATAAGGGAATTAGTCCAAGCTGATTTAAGCACTAAGTTCTTGTCTTGTGTGGAAAGAAATCTAACTATTATAGACTCGGGGTTAGATGAACTCAGAGATGAAGCTGGATTTGCCAGGGACTGATGAGCCCTGTCAATTCCAAAGAGAGGGATTCAGACATGTTTAGTGCTGATGAAAACCACTTATTGAGGAATTGAATCATGTTAGCACCCTCTTCTTTCTCAGGAATTCCATATATTCTTATGCTATTCCTCCTTGATCTACTTTCAAGGTCTTCCAGTTTGTCAATCAGCCTGGTGTTTTGTTTCAGAAGAAATTCATTATGATGTTCATTTTCTGTCACTTTAGTATCTAAGTCAGTAACTGTTTCCTCCAAGGTAAGAATCTGTTCAGACTGTTTTTTTTTTACAATTCCATTTAGAAGTTCCAGTTGTTTACTGCATTCTTGTTTGATAATATCCATTTTGTTTTCAAATTTGACCGTTTTTAGTGACAGTTCTTGAATGTTTGTTATTATAAGATGTAGTTCTTTCTTCACTGCACTCTCCTGGTCTGGGTTCTTCGAGTTGCTCATGTTTTTAGTGACAGTTCTTGGATGTTTGTTATTATAAGATGTAGTTCTTTCTTCACTGCACTCTCCTGGTGTGGGTTCTTCACGTTGCTCATGTTTTTAGTGACAGTTCTTGGATGTTTGTTATTATAAGATGTAGTTCTTTCTTCACTGCACTCTCCTGGTGTGGGTTCTTCACGTTGCTCATGTTTTTAGTGACAGTTCTTGGATGTTTGTTATTATAAGATGTAGCTCTTTCTTCACTGCACTCTCCTGGTGTGGGTTCTTCACGTTGCTCATGTTTTTAGTGACAGTTATTGGATGTTTGTTATTATAAGATGTAGCTCTTTCTTCACTGCACTCCTGGTGTGGGTTCTTCACGTTGCTCATGTTTTAGTGACAGTTCTTGGATGCTTGTTATTATAAGATGTAGTTCTTTCTTCACTGCACTCTCCTGGTGTGGGTTCTTCACGTTGCTCATGTTTTTAGTGACAGTTCTTGGATGTTTGTTATTATAAGATGTAGCTCTTTCTTCACTGCACTCTCTCCTGGTGGGTTCTTCACGTTGCTCATGTTTTTAGTGACAGTTCTTGGATGCTTGTTATTATAAGATGTAGTTCTTTCTTCACTGCACTCTCCTGGTGTGGGTTCTTCACATTGCTCATGCTTTAGTGACAGTTCTTGGATGTTTCTTATTATTAGATGTAGTTCTTTCTTCACTGCACTCTCCTGGTGTGGGTTCTTCACGTTGCTCATGTTTTTAGTGACAGTTCTTGGATGTTTGTTATTATAAGATGTAGTTCTTTCTTCACTGCACTCTCCTGGTCTGGGTTCTTCACGTTGCTCATGTTTTTAGTGACAGTTCTTGGATGTTTGTTATTATAAGATGTAGTTCTTTCTTCACTGCACTCTCCTGGTGTGGGTTCTTCACGTTGCTCATGTTTTTAGTGACAGTTCTTGGATGTTTGTTATTATAAGATGTAGCTCTTTCTTCACTGCACTCTCCTGGTGTGGGTTCTTCACGTTGCTCATGCTTTAGTGACAGTTCTTGGATGTTTGTTATTATAAGATGTAGTTCTTTCTTCACTGCACTCTCCTGGTCTGGGTTCGTTGCTCATGTTTTTAGTGACAGTTCTTGGATGTTTGTTATTATAAGACGTAGTTCTTTCTTCACTGCACTCTCCTGGTGTGGGTTCTTCACGTTGCTCATGTTTTTAGTGGCAGTTCTTGGATGTTTGTTATTATAAGATGTAGTTCTTTCTTCATTGCACTCTCCTGGTGTGGGTTCTTCACGTTGCTCATGTTTTTAGTGACAGTTCTTGGATGTTTGTTATTGTAAGATGTAGCTCTTTCTTCACTGCACTCTCCTGGTGTGGGTTCTTCACGTTGCTCATGTTTTTAGTGACAGTTCTTGGATGTTTGTTATTGTAAGATGTAGCTCTTTCTTCACTGCACTCTCCTGGTGTGGGTTCTTCACGCTCATGCTTTAGTGACAGTTCTTGGATGTTTGTTATTATAAGATGTAGTTCTTTCTTCACTGCACTCTCCTGGTGTGGGTTCTTCACGTTGCTCATGTTTTTAGTGACAGTTCTTGGATGTTTGTTATTATAAGATGTAGTTCTTTCTTCACTGCACTCTCCTGGTCTGGGTTCGTCACGTTGCTCATGTTTTTAGTGACAGTTCTTGGATGTTTGTTATTATAAGACGTAGTTCTTTCTTCACTGCACTCTCCTGGTGTGGGTTCTTCACGTTGCTCATGTTTTTAGTGACAGTTCTTGGATGTTTGTTATTATAAGATGTAGTTCTTTCTTCACTGCACTCTCCTGGTGTGGGTTCTTCACGTTGCTCATGTTTTTAGTGACAGTTCTTGGATGTTTGTTATTATAAGATGTAGTTCTTTCTTCACTGCACTCTCCTGGTGTGGGTTCACGTTGCTCATGTTTTTAGTGACAGTTCTTGGATGTTTGTTATTATAAGATGTAGTTCTTTCTTCACTGCACTCTCCTGCTGTGGGTTCTTCACGTTGCTCATGTTTTTAGTGGCAGTTCTTGGATGTTTGTTATTATAAGATGTAGTTCTTTCTTCGCTGCACTCTCCTGGTGTGGGTTCTTCGTGTTGCACATGTTTTTAGTGACAGTTCTTGGATGTTTGTTATTATAAGATGTAGTTCTTTCTTCACTGCACTCTCCTGGTGTGGGTTCTTCGAGTTGCTCATCTTGAGATCTCTAGTAGAAAACTTCTTGACAGGAATAATTAAAAAATTATGTTTGACTATGTATTAGTTTTTAGAAAATAATAGAGTCTATGTTAATCTAACTTTTAGTATACTTTTAGTTAGATTTTTCTAAAAATTAAAGTATATTTCCTGTCAGGATATTAAAATTTAAGCAGAGCTATGGATTTCTGCTGCTATCAGACTGGTATTTTGGCCACACCCCACCTATGTTTTTCTAAAAAGTGACATAAAGTTCTTGTACATGGTGATTCTGCATACCTTAGGTGTGGAATGGTTTACGGACTTTTTGTACAACTATACTGACCTGTCCCAAAATAAAATTAACCTGTATACAGAGTTGTTGGTTTTAGTACTGCATAATCATTTTATATATTTTGAGAACCAATATTTTTTGCAGAAAAAAGGGGTCACCATGGGGTCAGCTTCTGGGTTTGTTATATGCCACTGCTAAGATGATGGAATGGGAGAGGTGATTTGTTCTCAATAATCCCTTCAAGAACTCCAGGTACCACTTTACGAGGTACCTGGATAACATATTTATAATTTGGAAGGATGATGTCAATAGGATTCCTGTATTTTTCGACTATATTAATAATATCACCTACTTTCCAAAATTTACTTATGAAGTTGACAAGGATCATATTTCATACTAAGAAGGTTAAATGAAGGATTATGTCAACAGGAGGTTGGTGTCTACAATATTTAGAAAGTCTACTTACTCTAACTTCTTCCTTCACTACACTAGCACTCACCTCATAGATAAAAAAAGCTGTTGTAAAAGGCCAATTCATCCGTGCAGCACAGATGATCACATTGTTCAAAGATTTTTTAATTGACTGTGAAACCTTTAAAAATATGTTTCAAAAAGGAGGTTATCCAAAGGCCTTTATTAACTGCTCTTTAAATGAAGTAATAAACATAAGGAGAAGGAATTATTTTACTTCTATTTTACAGGGCAATGAACTAGCAACACAAACTACTGTTCATAATGTAGACCCTGCACCCCTAACTGAAGTTACAAAACTTAGTTATAAGTGCATTTGATCACTACGTATTCACTGGAACAAGAGAATTTTAAATGGATATTAAACAAAAACTGTGTTATTTTGAGTGAAAATATGGAATTGAAAGAAAAATTGGGCAAGTGCCCCTTGATAATTTATAAGAAGGGACATACTTTTAAGAACGTTTTTGAATCTATTAAGAGAAAGAAGGTGGATGAAACATGAAGGGGCATGTTTCACTGTAGTGTCTGCAAATATTGCAGGAATATCCTTTGTGGCAATACTGTTAATGGACAGGTACTTACTATTCAGGGAAGATTTAATTACTGTAGTAAAGGAGTAGTTTACAGAGTTCTGTGTCAAATTTGCTTGTGGTTCTATGTAGGAAAAACTAAGCATTACTTATTAAATAAAGAGTTTACAAACATTTATATACTATAAAAACAAAAAGCAATTTCAATGCTCCTGATCATGAATTCAGATTTGTAATTTTGGATGTTAACCTTAGGGGTGGTCCTTGGGAACTCCTATTAGGAAAAAAGGAACTTTTATGGCAATTGCAATTGAATGTTGCTAGTGCCCCAGGGTTAAATGATGTCTCTTCCATTAGTTGTTTACTTAAATTGAAAGGCTTTCAACAGTAATATTGATGCATGTATTTATTTATTATATGTCTTTATTTATTTATTTTATGTTGTAAAGTGTTTTTATAAAGTATTTAATTGAGTGTGGTAATAGAATCTGTGGAACATTTTATTTACTGAGACTCAATGGCAGCTTGTTAAACATTTTTATGAAAGATTTATGAATGGAAACACTTTGCCGTGTGATTCTTTATTCTTTTTTCTTGGGATTTAAATTTCGGTAGTCTGTGTATTCTTTGTCTGATGAAGTCTTTATTTCTTTAAAAGATGGAAGCGCTTATCTTTGTTTTCTAATAAATTATTGTGTGAGTTTTATGACTACATTGCATCTGTGTTTTTTTATTTTTTCAGTAGTTTATCAGTTTACTTCATTTTTTCTGTTTTGTAAATTAAATTCATGACAATTAAATGTTAGTGAAATATATGAGCCTTAATACTAAATTGTAAGGTCTGAGAGTGGATTAGCTACCTGCTGCAAAATTTGATTTATCTGTGTGAAAAGAAATGTTATTGCAATGGACTTTAGAGTTTTTATAAGGAATGTTAAGGATTGCAGACCCATTGCAAATCTATGCCCTCTAACTGGACTGTTTGAGAAACTTCCATACAAGGAAATATTTGGCTACTTAGACAACTATGGTCTGCTTTGCAACACCAACCATGGCTCAGCATGTTCAACAATTTATTCAAAGCAATGACTGCATTATATACAGCTACATAGATCATCTACAATAACTTATGTGCATATTCCAGTACTTGCAGATACTGTTAGTATCATTGTATGTGCAAATAACAGTTAATGGCTTATAGTCATCATCAAACTTGGTCATCCTTAATTCTGGGATATTGGTTTGTATGTCTGCAAAATAAATGCTGAAGAAGAGAAGGCCTGGAACTCTACCCGGTGGCACCCCCTCCCTCACTCCAGTTACAATTTTGCATTCAAAGCATACACCACAACTTTCACAACTTGGGATATGTTGGGAAGCCAGTCTGCCATTTAATGGACAATGTAGCAGTTTATATTGTTTATCTAATTTTTCAGTGATATCTGCAGTGGGGGATAGTGTGAAAAGCCTTGGCCAGGTCAAGAGAAGTACCATACAGACCACTGCCCATAGCCTCTGTGACCTTTTGAAAGAAGCTTACTAAATTCAGGATATTAGACCTGCTCTTCACATAACCATCAGTTAATTTATCTATGCCCTCATTCATTATTTTTGCTATGTAACATCCGTGCCTCTGCATATAATGCTGGTCAGCCCGATGAGCTTATAATTACTTATAGAAGAGTCACATCCACCATTCTCCAGGCATCAGGCATAAACCCTGTGGATAGACTGAGGTTGAACAGTTACAGTAGAGGCTTATGCTTAGACATTACTCTGATCGGAATGCAGCATGGTGTATTGTCCACTGCTATGGAACTATTATTTTTGGCCTTTGTCAAGTATTTTGAAACTAGTTTCAAAATTATTTCAGGGGAAACTAAATTGTCAAGGATAGTGAGAGTAACAATGTGGATAGGTGTAGTAAAGTTAGCACTAAATCTGCCTGCTAAGATATTGTCCCTATCCTTGGAATCAGAATATATGATATTATTATGAATGAGCTGAGTCCCTTAATTTCCTGTCATAGCTGAAGACACGCTTGCAATTTCCTTTGGTATTTGTAATGACCATAACCTTGTACTCCACTTTTTTTAGGAAATTTTGTCCTTCCTACATTATCCTACAGCTCCCTAGCCAGTGCCCCATGTCCATCACCAGGTTTTCTAGCCACCTCCATTAACCACCCCAGACTATCTCCAGTAGAGCTGTGGCTGACATGGAACTTAACTGTATCCTGGGTTCTGGCCGTTCACATCTGTCAAGGCGATTTTTATTTTATGCCCTACCCAATTATCCCCCCCCCCAGTTCCCCATGGTACAACTGAGGGGTAGGCATGCAATGGGATGTGCAGTGCATCACCCCACCATTCTGGCAGCCAGAGCCAGATCATAGTCAAATGGGATCCTAGGCAGGGTAATGGATCATCCCCGCAGCCATTCCATGTGTCCCATTACTTGACTATTTCTCCCCAGTTACCATAAACACTGTTCAGACTAGTCAGTGTGCATACTATTTTCTTATTCTACAATGATTACAGATATTTGGATTTAATTTAAAAATTTAATTTTGTGTTTTACAGCACAAACACTGATAGCCATTTGCTAAACAAAACAATACAGTCTCACAGTGAAAACAGACTTAGCATAAACAACATTAAATTTATCTGCCCTTGAAACTCACATTCATTGAAACTGCATTGAAACCCATGTTCAAAGGGTAGATTAAGTATGGCTTTGGGCTGTTTTCAAATCATAGCCCTCTTGCCACATTTTTAAGATCACGCATTCAAGCATGTTTATTTTGATTCACCTTCCTGATTGTATTAAATTATATTCCTTGTATAATACAGCACCACCTGTTGGAGTGTGTTTTAAATCTGCAGTTTTGAACATTTTTCCAGTAAGCAATGAAATAAACTGTATGAACCAATAATGACAAAGCATTTCAGAACATTTCAGACTTAAAAGTCCACTCAAACTTCTGTCATTATAATCCACATATATCAGTCACTATGCATTATGTCTGCAGAAGCAATAGTCATCTAAATAATTCCACATTAAAGAGATCTATAACTAATGAAGAGGTTCATACCTCTCAACCTCTTAGAGGAAGAAGTCTGGACAAAGCCATAAACAAAAGTGGGACAAAGCCCCAAAATAGCAACAATTTTAACTATTGCTCTTACAAACTCAGAAAGTTGATATAATAGGTTTTGGTTTAGCATGAATTTTTCATAAGGATATGAAGTCTGAAACTCAAATGTCTATCATTATTTTTGAACTTCAGTCTTTAAAGATTAACCTGTAATTTGCCAGAAAACCACAATTTTGTGAAAAACATACCAAAAGTATAAGGCCAATCTCTGGACATTCTGCAAAAATCTGTACAGCTGAGAAGTATGATGCTGCTGGCAAACAACTTTACACTTCACCTACAGATTCTTTGCCTGCTGCTCTTGAAGAATAAATTGCCTATGTTACATTAAAAAAAATTGATAAGCTGGTAGTGCTGCAATAGGGATTGGCTGGTAAACTGACAACAGGTTCATAGTTACTTGGTATTTCATCCAAAGGAGGACACACTCAGGAGTGCAGCACTGACATCCCTACTTAAAGTGCACTGCAGAATCAGTAATCCATCTGCATGGTGTGAGAGTATTACCCACAGCTCTCTGCACCAAAGACAAGTATGCTACATGTTGTGCCACACACACACACGCACACACACACACACACACACACACACACACACACACACACACACACACACACACACCACACCACACCACACCACACCACACCACACCACACACACACACACACACACACACACACACACACACATACACACACACACACACACACACACACACTCACAGGATGGGGGTTCTTATAACTTTTTTTCCTGCTTTTGTTATATGATTTAGCAATACAAGAGTCCCACCAGAGATGTTTATTCCTGAATGTATCATTATATTTAGGTTGAATAGATTATGACTTTTCAATCAGCTATTTATGATCCCCTGATTCTCCCAGTATTGTTCATCTGATGGAGCATTTTAAATGGGATTGTTCCAAATCTCTGATATTCACAAGAGGTACTATGCCCTCCTGCAGATTGACTTGATCGGCCTTCAGTAGTCCCACCCGTGCTGGATACCCTCTTATACATTTTTTTCTTCTACTTCCCAATGTCCTGCTCCAAAGAAATCTGATAGGTTCTATAAAGTGCCTGAGGCTCAAAGGTATTTATATAAAAGCCCTTCTTCTGACTCTATAATGATTTCTCTGACTACTGTTAAGCTTTTTAGGTTACTGTCCTTTTCCAAACTTTTACCATCTGACAAAGACAGTAAGGTTATGGACAGGTATGGGAAAAATATAAATATCTCTTCCACATTAGGTTCATAGGTTCATTGGTATACACTAGGCTAATGATCAACAGGGCCTTTTTAAGCCCAGCTATGCAACTCAACTCAATTGTATCCCCTGGTAACATGTGTGTCTTAACTTATTACAGCTGTGTGATGCCTCCAGGTGCCTCTCCAGTTACATCCTACTGATGCCTATAGGTGTCAAATATCACTTGTTCATATTTGCATCAATAATTCCAAAACTATAATACATACAGTGTATTATAATACATCATCTTAAAACTTACACAGTGGCAAACACAGCTGTATTAATAGATGACCTCTGTCTAGTATAGGCGAAGAGATATTACTTATCGGTCATATAATATTAATTTATGTTGTCATAAATTTCCATTTTTTTCTAATATCTTGACAACCAAGTAGCACAGACAGAACTGCGTAGCCTCATATGAAAGCTCTCAGGTGGATGAATAAAATGCTGCCAACAGTCTATGCACAACTTCAGTAGTTGCTGAGTTACTCTTGTTTGCTACATTTTACAAACTCAATAGTTACTGTGTTTACTATGACTTATGAAATCTAGTTTAAGACCTAGAATCTAAAGAATGCTACCACCACTATAAAATAGTTTGTGCTGAAGAGTTTGCCATTTATAATTCTTTAGTTACCACAGATGTGAACATTTGTTTGAAATGTGTGGACATAATTTGAAAAAGCTTAGGCGCCGCCCATTTGAAGTTACAGTGCAAACATCCAGAGTTCCACTGAAGGAAATGAGTTGATTTGGTTGGAGGTATGTGTGTTAGGGCTGATATGTTTGTTGGGAGGGCTATGTTACTTAGGAAGGGTATGTAAGTTAGGAGTTTGCTAAAAGGTTATGTGGGGGGATATGTTAATTAAGGAATTTTTACTGTCTCCCTCAGTCTATTAGAGATATAGAGGCCAGGCTGGGGATGAATTTATGATAGCCTCTCCAGTGTTAGTTATGGAATATTTACTGTCAGCCTCTGTCTTTATGAGACATGAGAGCCAGCCCGGGAATGAATTTGTGATTTTCCATCCAATGGTCAAGGTTACGTTTGAATAGGGTTAGGGGTGGTCTTTGATTCACATGGATGGGGAGCCTATTCCAGAGCATGGGGATCCTTTGAGTCACATATATGTTTCACCAGCATGTTCTATTTATGTCAAAAGCAAAATTCTAACCCTGGATTTGTTGTCTTTGGTGCTGCTCATTTTGCGGATGTGCAAAAGCTCCATCAGGGCTGGATCTAAGGATGCTTTATAAACCAAGTACAGATTGCCTCTCAACAACCTGTAGGAGTCAGAGCTCTAAGGTGATCTGTATAGGACAGTGTGTTAAAACCCTGGATTCTCTTTTGGTGAGGAGCCTCTGTGGGTGTTCCCACTGTTACATATGCCTAGTCAAGTACGTACAGAAGAGGGCATTGTACTCAATGATGGTTGGTTTTGATAAGGGAAGAGTAGAGTGTTGCTGTAACTTCCTTTGACCTGGATGTTATGCCCTTTCTTATAAGTCAGGCAACATAGAATGATTTTCCTTCTACCTTGGCTACGTGTTGGTCAAAGACCAGATTACTGTCTACATATGTTCCACTTAACTACCAGGTCAGTTCTTAGTGGTATCTTATAAATGGAGTAATTTGCCTGTTAGATGTTTGCACTTAGTTTTAATCTATGCTTTTGGCACCAGTTTTTGTCTGTATCAGACCCTCCTGCACAATGTTAGTGTCATGGGGAAATTTATGATAGCTCCCATTTTGTAGTAATCAGCAAACTTGGGGAACCAGAGGCTCTCGACATTAGCCTTAACCTCTAACTAGTATATGCCAAACAGGAGTGTGCCCAACATGAACCCCTGGGGTACTCCACTCATGACCTCGTGGTAGAGGTGGTCTCACCAATCCTGACTTCTTGGGTCCTATCTGAGCGACAGCTGGAAATCCAGTGAGTTATGTAGGGAATTATGCCTAGATCAGTGAGTTTGTCCACAATATCTGAGTAGAATATTGTGCATGTTTCATGTTATTTAGGAGACAATATGTGATACTGTTGGGCCCCATTGAGGATACGTGTTTAGCCTTAGTGAGCACAGCAGGTCATAGCGATACTCAGTGAGGCTCTATTTTTAGCCTTGGTAAGCACCACTATGACCTGATAAGTTCGGGGGTGGGGGTTGCTGGTAGGGATTTCACAAGGAGTGGCAGGGGGAGTGGGTGATAAAGTTTGATCTGAATTTGTTGGACATCAGATTCACTATATCACTGTGATCGTGAAAGTGGTACCATTTATTACCAATTTAGTACACTGTTGTGTTTTACCTTTATAGTTTCAGACATAGCTGTAGAAGGCCTTGTGGTTGTCTTTAGCCTGAGAAGTTACCCTGACTTCATAACTGGTCTTGTTGGATTTAATTAGTCCTCTAAGTTTCCTGTTTTTAGTGAGGTCTTGTCATTCTCAAGGTTGCTGTTTCTATCTTTGGCCATGACTTCTTTCCTTTTGTTATACATCCTACTAACATTAGGATTCCACCAGTATGGTTTGTCTTTGTGCAACCTCTATGCAGCAATTTATGTTTTTGTACAGTGTTTCTGTGAATAATTCTGCATAGGCTGTTTTGAACACTGGGTTGGGCGCGGCATTGAATGTTGATAAACTGTTGCTTGATAAGATGTAGTTTGCTTTAGAATAGTTTCTAATTGTAACAGATTTTGCTGGGGTTTCCAAGTTGATTTTTATTTGTAAGGTGACGGGGGGGGGGGGGGGCTAGGTCCAGTACATTCGATCCTCTGGTTGAAATGTGCACACATTTATTTTAATAGTCAGGGATACATGTCTGCAAGGTGGTGTCAGTGTATGTTTCCCAGTCTATAGAGTAGTAGTAATTAGTCTTGATGCTTCGAGTAGGTCTAGGTAAGAGTTATAGGATTCTTGAGATATAGATGGTGAACTTTACCTTACTAAGTTATGGTAAGAGAATCTAAGCTGATCTGCTATTTCAGTAGGTTTATCACTTTGACATTGCCTAAAAAAAGGCTCTAAGGGGGTGAATACAATTTTAGACAAAATGTGGAAGCTGAAGGGGACAGGTGCAGGCCATCTTGGCAAAACAATGTGATCTCTTGACCATGTCCACCCAGACTGACAGATATTAAATCCCCCTGAACCGACAATAGAAACTAACCCAATTAGTGAAGTCAATCATCTTTTGTTTGTACTGTGGTATCATCCTGTGTGAAGGTAGAATCAGTGTTGGTCTAGTTACTTATAAAAGTAATAAGTTACTATTACTAGTTACTTTTCAGTGAAAGTAGTGTATTACTATTACTTATTACTTTTCTAAAAAGTAATATTACTATTACTACTTGTGACCCCCAACCACTGGACCAGTAATCACGGAGTCTCAATCCTCACCACTGGCACCAATGGGGGATGTACACTGGCAGGATGACAAGTACACACACAGTATTTCCAGATGCAGCTCACTGCATCAAGTGCAATTTCCCTTAAGAGCACAAAGAGACCACAGTCCAGAGATGGTTTCTTCCTCTTTCTCCAGATCCCAAATAAGACTCCCCACTGGTACAGCTATAGAGTTGAGATCTCAGCTGAGTGACCAAGCCAAGATCTCCAGCACTCTCTCTGTCCAACCAGTGCTTTGTGTCCCTGCCCAAGTAGCTGACATACACACTCTTTTTGTTTGATGTATACACACACACACACACACACACACACACACACACACACACACACACACACACACACACACACACACACACACACACACACACACACACACACACACACACACAATCCTGGAAAAGGCTGGCACAGGTTTACTGGCTATGTCCCCTTCTGCCCACACTATAAGGTAGTTTTCCCCTGCCACCAGTTACTCCTTATCAGCTAGTTTAAGGCCCTTATCAAAGGGTGTCTAATCTTACTGTGTAGTGTTACTATTAATACAAATGTAGTTTGACGAAGAGCAAGACTATTAGGAGTGGCCTACACAGTGTCACCAAATAAATATGCAAGTACTCTCAGAACTTAAATATCTCTAGACAGATCAGCCACAATGAAAGGTTTAAATATATTTAATAATAAATGAAAGAACAAGAAAATACCCAGTATATATTCACAGTTACATCAGAGTTCAAAATCACAGGAGATATTTAAAACAACATTGCAGGGCGGTCTCAAATAAATAAAGGAAAACATCTAAATTAAGCTTCACTATATTCCTGACTGTATTGAAGACAATTACTATATCCTAGTTAACTTACTTCATTAGAGCAAGGCAGATGTGTGGTGAATGGATCTCGTTAGGTCCAAGACAGAATACAGAATGCTCTCCTCTCTTTAAGAGACCTCTTAAATTAATATCACAAATATTACTGCTGAGATAGCTTGCAGAATGACATCATTTCTTGTCATCTGAGTCTATCCCAGGTAAACCCCCCCACTGCTGATAGCTAGCAGTATTTATATCCACCTGCGAAAGTACATAGACCTCAGATCTTTAGGCAAATGGTGGAAGTCATAAAACAATAAAATACTTCCAAGACAATAGAGAAGGTTCCCTAGTTTTAGAAATTGTGTCTCCTTGCTGCCATAAAGTAATTTAATTTCAGATATTTTCTGAAATTAACCTCTTGTATTCCAGTTTCTACTGTTAAAATACACATTTAAACAGTTACAACAGTGCATGTATATCTCTGTTCCTTTTCCAGTAGGGCATGCTGCGGTTACATCCTTAAGCTCAGTACTTTACAAAATATCTCTTCAACACACATCTGTACAAACCAACTTATATGACATACAGTTCTAATACATTTGTAACACAAGCATCTCATATGAATCATGTTGATATTCACAAATGACATATAATTATTTACAAACTTCCACATAGCTGTGCTGGCAGTATCTCCCCTTGTCACACTTGTATACAAATCATGTTGATATTCTCAAATGACATATAATTATTTACAAAATTCCAAATAGCTGGGCTGGCAGTATCCCCTTTCGTGACACTAGTTACTAACTAAAGTAACACATTACTTTTATATAATTATAGTTTATCAGTTATAATATTGAGATTTACTCACACAAGTAAATACATGCATATAAGTGTATTATTAAACTTGTATACACAAGCCGCAGTGGTACAGCGATAGCGTTCTTGCCTCACAGCAAGAGGTTCTCCTGTTCAATTCTCAGCTGGAGTGCCTTCTGTGTGGAGTCTGCATGTCCTCTCCGAGGTTGAGTAGCCTCCGAAAGACATGCGTGAATGGGTGTGCCTTCGCTGAAGGTTGGGTGTCGGGCTGGCAACTTGGCACCATAAAAATTGACTGCCAATCATTAGCGGACCGAAGTTCCACTGTGGTGACCCCTAACCAGGAAAAGCCGAAAAGACAAACAACATTAAACTTGTATACACAATGTTACAATGATGATGAATAGCATTTAACAGTTAAAAACTCCAGCAGACTAGTTTTTATAGCTGAGCGGCACAGAAGTGCAGTGGTTAGCTTTGTCACTTCACAGCAAGAGATTCTCTGGTTTGATTCTTGGCTGAGTTGCCTTCTGTGTGGAGTCTACATGTCTTGTGTACCTTTCAACCTAGAAACATCAAAAATCTGGACAAAGGCCCATGAAAATTAGGTACAGGTGGCCAAAAATTGGGACACTCATTAACATAACATTTGCATAGATAATCATGTAACTCTGCTCACTCCAGTGAGATTGTGAAATACCAACATAAAGATTGAAGTCACTAAATAATAATAAATAATGGTAGACATTTCAGACTTCATATCTGTCAGAAAATACATAATAATGCAAAACTTGTTATTATAGTAACTGAGTTTACATAAGCAATATTTAAAATTTGTCTGTATTATTTTGGCCTTTGTCCCACCATTATTTTTGGCTTTATCCACGTTTCTTGCTCTGAGAGATTGAGAGGTGTGACTGAGATGCATATGCACACACACACACACACACACACACACACACACACACACACACACACACACACACACACACACACACTTCCCTACTTCCTTGAACAACACAATGTGGCAAGATACTTTGTTTTGTTGATGCATTCGATTGACAGTAAACTTACCAACATTAAAAACAACAAGAAATATTGTGTAAAAATCATGTCTTGCAGTGGTGCACTATAAATCACAAGCTACGTACATACATTTTGGAATTTCCCCAAAATAGCAAATGAAACGTGTCGTATAAATCTGTGCTTGAGCTGGTAATAATATCATCTAAGATTTTGTTTACTTACATGAACTGTGCACATAACTTCCCGACTTAAAACAGAAAATGTAAGTCTGCACGAGCATCAAAGCAGCACAAAGAGAAAGCATGCAAAAGGCAGTCAAGGCAGTAAAGGAAAGATGACCACTAAAGCCATCCACCCCTCTTTTTGTGGATAAAGCATATGAAGGCATTAAGTAACCTTTTTAATCAAATAATAGTTTTTTGATTATGAAAACTAAAACATAAAAGGATTTTAGCTACTAATATAAATGGACTTGTTAACTGCATTTATGCTGTACTTTTGCAGCATGTTACTGTTATAAAGTAATGATGGTCACTTGCAGTTGCCAGTTGTCTTGAAACCTGCCTGTGTGATCCTGCATTATAAATATGCAGTGATTTGTGTGCAGCCTGCAGGATAACACAAAGCTCTATGTGACGGCATTTATTCGTGCAGTTAGACTAACCTTCAGTTGTAAATGTTACTTTAAACTTGCAAGAATTGGATCACAAAGAAAAAAATCTGAAATCTGCACTGATCAGTGACCAAAGCTGCAAAAAATAATCAACTATCTCTGTCATATGTTTATTGTACAGCTATGTGGTTCCTATACTGTTTATTTTCTGAAAATATTCTTTTTTCTTGTCTCAGCATCATGACAGGGAATTGCACTTCAAGAAAATGAGAGATAGTCTGCCTTATTTCATACCCATCAACAGCACACCTAACTCCCTCAGGCCAACTGACACCATTCCTTGGATCTTAGCCGCTATCCCGAACAGTTTGCAGTTAGTAAACTTATTTCTAGTAATGTGCATTCCAGGCCTCCTGCAGATGCAACCAAATAATCAAAGAGGCGACCACTAACAACACTTACCAGCTACGTATTTCTCATTTGCTGTAGGGATCCACATTTTCACAGATTTCAAAACACTTTCCACTCCAAGCCTGAGTCTGACCTATTGCTAGCTATAAATGATGAGGGCCTGACATTCAGCCCTTACTCCAGATCCTTCCCAACTTTCTTCATCAGTCCTTCAACTACTAGCAGCATACAGCACCATGATTTGAAACTCCTGCATTTGCATATTTATCAAAAATGCAAAACACTGCCATTTAAAACTTGCGTAACTCTTATTGCTACATATGGCATATCAGAACAAAATATTTTCACACCATAATGATGGACACATTGTTATGTACTATATTATATATATTATTTTTCCACTGAGCAACAACCTTCGGCATTACTCTATCACTTCAAAACTGATCAAAAGTAAACTTGACACAAAACAAACATAAATCCGTTGTGTTTACTACCCCCAATAGTATTGATTGCTTGCAATGTAAGACAATAACTGCTGCAAATGTTGGCAGAAGTAATGCCATTTCTATGTGCAAATAGTTGCAAGCTTGTAAGTTCGTACACATTTGCACCATGCACCACACATTCTACTACATCTGACATGATTTACAGTCCTCACCCTCTTTGTCTTGCATTACTTTCAAGGTGAAGTTGAACTGGTTTGGGGACAAGCTGGACTCGGTCATGGAGCCAAAACTAATATGAGCTTCTGAGTCTCAGTAAAGATAGGCATTATTTAAAAACAAAGTTTTGCTTGATGGAGTCATCCTATGTTATTTAATGGCTGTAACACAATGAGAAGCAACTTGGAGTAAATTATTGACCTATTTATAATGCTCAGAGACTGATACACAGCTACTAGCAATGTCATCAACCACAGTCTGAAACTGTTTCCCAGTCTCCGAGTCTGAAAATCGGGAATTAAAGAGGCCACTCAGAAATTCA